>NC_042615.1:828344562-828412047 GCF_901001135.1 Rhinatrema bivittatum
TTTTTTTTAGCATATAAGTCTCTTTTGTGTTTTTGGGTAGAGAGTCTGTAGTTGTGTAATGCTGTTTTGTAGATGGTGGATTATTAAAATAAAACCCTATTTTTAATGTAATTTATAATATATAGTTATTTATGTAAAAGCTCCATAACCTAGTATATGGGCAAATATAAGCCTAACATTTAAACATACCGGAAATTCCATTTTTTTAAATTTGAACTTGGTTGCCAAAAACATTATTAACAAGAAAGCTGAGAATATTGCCCCCAGATCTGCATTCCCTAATGGTAGAGGTGGACGTTGTTGCTATCACAGAGACGTGGTTCACGGAATCTCATGATTGGGATATGGCAATACCAGGCTATAACTTGTTAAGGAAGGACAAGAGTGGATAGGAAAGGGGGAGGTGTGGCTCTTTATGTCAGAAACAATATCCAAGCATCTGAGCTGCAAGGAAGATGGGGCAATGAAGAAGCACTATGGGCCGACCTTAAAAAAGATGATGGGGCATCCATTTATATTGGAGTGGTTTACAGGCCTCCAAACCAAAAGGAAGAACATGAAAGAGATCTGGTTGAAGACATCCCAAAGATGGGAAAGAGAGGAGAAGTGGTGATTGCTGGGGACTTTAATCTGCCGGATGTAGACTGGAGAATCCCTTCTGCAGAATCTAGCAGTAGTAGAGAAATAGTGGATGCCCTGCAAGGGGATTTGTTCAAACAAATGGTAATGGAACCCATGAGAGAGGGAGCTATACTTGATTTAGTGCTCACAAATGGACATAATGTCTCTGATGCCCAGGTCAGCGCCCACCTCAGCACCAGTGATCATTAAACAGTATGATTTCATATAACACACAGGATATGTAGAAGAAGCATGAAGACCCGAGTTTTGCAGTTCAAAAACACGGACTTTGATGAAATGGGGGAAGTACCTGGAGGAAGAGCTAAAAGGCTGGGAGAACGAGAAAGATGTAGATCAACAGTGGACCAATCTAAAAGGAGAAATCATCAAGGCAACTAATCTATATGTCAGAAAAGTAAAGAAAAGCAAAAGGAAAATGAAACCTATTTGGTTCTCAAAGGAGGTAGCTGACAAAATAAAAGCTAAAAGAACAGCATTCAAGAAATATAAAGGATCCCAAAGGGAGAAGCACAAAGAAGAATATCTGGTACAACTGAGAGAGAGAAGAAAGCAATCAAGATGGCAAAAAGTCAAGTGGAAGAAAGGATTGCCAAAGAGATAGAGAGGTGACAAAACATTTTTCAGATATATCAGAGATATATCTGATATTTCAGATATATCAGTGGTATATTGAAATTGAAAGGTAAAAAGGATCAATGTGTAGAGAGAGACGAAGAAATGGCAGAAATATTAAACAAATACTTCAGTTCGGTGTTCACTAAAGAGGACCCAGGAGAAGGACTGTCGCTAGTAGGCAAGAAACTGGAGGGGATTGGAGTAGATATAACTCCGTTTACAGTGGAGAATGTGTGGGAAGAGCTGGAGAAACTGAAAGTGGACAAAGCCATGGGGCCCGATGAGGTTCATCCCAGGATACTGAGGAAGCTCAGAGACGTGCTGGTGGGACCGCTGTGTGACCTGTTCAATAGATCCCTAGAAACAGGAGTGGTGCCGAGTGATTGGAGAAGAGCGGTGGTGGTCCCCCTTCACAAGAGTGGGAGCAGAGAGGAGGCTGGTAACTATAGGCCGGTTAGCCTCACCTCAGTGGTGGGAAACGTGATGGAGACGCTGCTGAAAGAAAGAATAGTGAACTATCTACAGTCGGGAGAATTTCTGGACCAGAGGCAGCATGGATTCACCAGGGGAAGATCCTGTTAGACAAATCTGATTGACTTTTTCGACTGGGTGACTAGGGAGTTGGATGAAAGAAGAGCGCTCAACGTCATCTACTTGGATTTCAGCAAGGCTTTTGATACGGTCCTGCACTGGAGGCTGGTGAATAAAATGAGAAGCTTAGGAGTGAGTGCCAAGGTGGTGGCCTGGATTGCAAACTGGTTAACGGACAGACGACAATGTGTGATGATAAATGGAACTTACTCTGAAGAGAGAGCGGTGTTAAGCGGAGTGCCACAAGGATTGGTGTTAGGACCGGTCCTGTTGAATATCTATGTGAGCGACATATCGGACGGGATAGAAAGAAAGGTTTGTCTGTTTGCAGATGACATTAAGATCTGCAACAGAGTGAACACGCCGGAAGGAGTGGAGAGAATGAGATGAGATTTAAAGAAGCTGGAAGAGTGATCGAAGATATGGCAGCTGAGATTCAATGCCAAGAAGTGCAGAGTCATGCATATGGGGTGTGGAAATCTGGAAGAACTGTATTCAATGGGGGGGTGAAGGGCTGATGTGCACGGAGGAGGAGAGAGACCTTGGGGTGATAGTGTCTAATAGGGATGTGAATCGTTTTTTGACGATTTAAAATATCGTCCGATATATTTTAAATCGTCAAAAATCGTTAGGGCCACGATACAATACCAATTCCCCCGATTTATCGTCAAAAAATCGTAAATCGGGGGAAGGGAGAGGGCAGGAAAACCGGCACACTAAAACCCCTTAAAACCCACCCCCGACCCTTTAAATTAAATCCCCCACCCTCCCGAACCCCCCCCAAATGCCTTAAATTACCTGGGGGTCCAGCGGCGGTCCGGAACGGCAGTGGTCCGGAACGGCCTCCTGCAATTGAATCGTGTCTTCAGCCGGCGCCATTTTTCAAAATGGCGGCGCAAAATGGCGGCGGCCATAGACCAACACGATTCGACTGCAGGAGGTCGTTCCGGACCCCCGCTGGACTTTTGGCAAGTCTTGTGGGGGTCAGGAGGCCCCCCCAAGCTGGCCAAAAGTCCCTGGGGGTCCAGCGGGGGTCCGGAAAACGATCTCCTGCCGCGAATCGTTTTCCATACGGAAAATGGCGCCGGCAGGAGATCGACTGCAGGAGGTCGTTCAGCGGCGGTCCGGAACGACCTCCTGCAGTCGAATCGTGTTGGTCTATGGCCGCCGGCGACTAAAAGGGGATTTAAGTACAGGAAACACTCCCAGGCGCCGCGAGCCGGGCGTCGCGCGCGGAAGGGTCGAGGCCCCTTAGTTTCGCCCCTTCGTTGCACCCCGAAGTGCAGTACCGCATATAAAAAAATATATATATATATAAAAAAGGAAAAGAACCCTCGCAACTTAAGTAAGCATCGAGTAGTTTTTCCTAGCTTACCAACAACCCTGCACTCTCCCCGCCTCTGCCTAGTCCTGTCCAGTGCTCATCCTTCCAGACTCCGGCACTCATCCAGTGCTCATCCTTCCAGGCTCCGGCACTCATCCAGCGCTCATCCTTCCAGGCTCATTGTTCCATCCATCCACTTCCGGCACTCATCCAGCGTTCATCCTTCCACGTCCGGCATTCATCCAGTGTTCATCCTTCCAGGCTCATCCTTCCATCCGTCCACGTCCGGCACTCATCCAGAGCTCATCCTTCCAGGCTCAGGCACTCATCCAGCGCTCATCCTTCCAGGCTCACCCTTCCAGGCTCCGGCACTCATCCAGCGCTCATCCTTCCAGGCTCCAGCACTCATCACTCATCCAAACCACATCAAACTTGCCAGCCAAACCAGCCCCCAGCACCTGCTCAATCCGCATCTAACACCTAATCAAACCAGCCTATTCAATGCCTATTGGTCTCCCAATACCAATTCTCCAACAAAGGTCCATTTCCATAGGAAAACCCTCAGTGTTTTCCCGTCCACCTACCTACAAAAATCCCTCATCCCCATCATGATTTCCCCTCTTACACAGACTCTAGGCCTAGCTCTTTTCTCTCTGATTTTATTCAACACCCAATCTCTTACCAAGAAAACACTAATACTCAATGACCTTCTTCTGGACACTAATCCTGACCTATGCGCAATAACTGAAACATGGCTTAAACATACGGACACCGCACTAATAAACCAACTTCCAACTGAAACACACGATTTCTTCTCTATTCCTAGACAGAAAAAAAGGGGTGGGAGTATTCTCCTTGCAGCCAAAAAAGAGCTAAGACTTACTCAATTGCAATCTACTCTCCCACAAAAATTGAAGCTGGCTTCTTCAAATCTCAGCATCTGCAAATCATGCTAGTTTACACCCCCCCAGGACTTCTGGACTCAGACGCCTCTCCCATTCTTGAATTAATAGCAACGCACCTAAACCTTGAATCTCCAGCCATTATACTGGGAGATTTTAACTTACATGTTGACGACCCTTTTCCCTCTACAAACTGCGAAACATTCCTAAACGCCATGACTGCCATGGGATTCAAGCAGATAATCAACAACCCCACCCACAGAGCAGGTCACACCCTGGATCTAATTTTTGTAAACTCAGGCATCTCACACTCAGCACCACCCATATGCAAATCGGTCCCCTGGTCAGAGATTAATGCGTGGTGCATTAATCTCTACCAGTTTTTCGCTGGCACAATCGATTAACAATCACGATCCTCAACCTCAATTTATCTACAGAAAACTTTGCTCATCCGATGAACTACACAAACACCTTGTCCCAGAACTACCTCTCATAGACATCTCTAATCCCAACCTAGCTCTCCACTCCTGGTCCAACATCACAGTATCAGCAGCAAACAAACTCTGTCCACTGGCAACAAAAAAACCAAAACACAACTCCTCCAAAAGACAACCCTGGTTTAATGAAGAACTTCATAAACTTAAACTCTCCCTTCGACAAAAAGAAAGTAAATGGCGTAAAGCACCATCACCGACTTCCCTCTCGGCTTACAAACTCGCACTCCAACTATACAAGAGCGCTACATTAACACCAAAAAGGGACTACTACGCTCACAAGATACATCACCTCATCTTCGATTCAAAAGCCCTTTTTTCTTACGTTTCGAAGTTAACTCAAGTCAACCCACCGGACATCCCCCTCAACCAAGCGCTTGAAAAAGCAGAGGAATTAGCCATCTTCTTCAGTAACAAAATAACCAACCTGCAATCACAGCTGAAACCTAATACCTTAGCGCCCTCCAGCGCATACCTCCACCCCTGCAAAGGCATTTCCATACAAGCCTTTGAACCGATCGCAACTTCAGAGACCCAATCAGTATTGAAGAGAATGAAACCCTCCTCCCACCCATTCGACCATATTCCTTCCAAACTACTGCTGCTAATACCAGATACCATCTCTAAAGCCCTGACTGACATTATCAATTGTTCCTTGGCACAGGGAATCTATCCAGATGACCTGAAAATTGCCTCCATCAAACCTAATTTAAATCCCAAAGACCCTTCCAACTTTCGCCCAATCTCCAACCTCCCTTTCATTGCTAAGGTAATGGAAAAATTAGTTAACGCCAGATTATCAGACTACCTCGAAGACCACAATTTATTATTCCCCACTCAATATGGTTTCCGAAAATCCCTAAGTACCGAATCACTTCTCATATCATTAACAGATTACCTCATCGTGGGCCTCGATAAAGGTCATGCCTACCTACTGATACTCCTTGACCTATCGGCTGCCTTTGATACTGTTAATCACTCCCTCCTCCTAAATCAACTAGCGAAGATTGGAATAACAGGCTCTGCTCTTGCCTGGTTCAAATCATTCCTAGGAAACAGAGGATACAAGGTCAAAATACACAACAAAGAATCTCAGTTTTATCCTTCCTCGCTAGGAGTTCCGCAGGGCTCCTCCCTTTCGCCCACGCTCTTTAATATTTACCTCCTCCCCCTATGTAAACTACTAACCAAACTGAACCTCAAATACTTTCTATACGCGGATGACGTCCAGATCGTCATCCCCATCAAAGAATCCCTCACAAAAACTATTAAATTCTGGGAAAATTGCCTGCTACAAATAGACAACCTCCTCTCAAGCCTAAATCTAATCCTAAATTCTTCAAAAACTGAACTTCTTCTAATTTCCCCTGAAAACAGCAACCTCACCTCAAATCCACCAACTGGCTTTCAAACATCACAAGTAAGAGACCTAGAGGTTATCATTAATAATCGGCTTAATCTAAAATCTTTTATTAATCAAACTACCAAGGACTGCTTTCATAAACTTCACGTCTTAAAAAGAATTAAACCACTTTTTCACTTCCATGACTACAGAACAGTGCTGCAATCAATAATCTTCTCTAAGTTAGATTATTGCAATTCCATTCTATTAGGTCTCCCGTCTTCTCACACGAAACCCCTCCAGATGGTTCAGAACACGGCGGCCAGAATTCTGACAAACACAAGAAAAAGAGACCACATATCTCCTATCCTCAAATACTTGCACTGGTTGCCAGTTCACCACAGAATCTGATACAAATCCATTACCACCATCTACAAAGCTATCCATCAACTCTCTCCGCTCAGCCTTCAAATCCCATTTAAAAAATATACCTCCGCCAGACCGATCAGAGAGTCCTACAGAGACTCACTACAGGTTCCTCCTTACAAAACCTTTCAGCACATAACTCTCAGAGACAGAGCATTCTCCTCAGCAGGACCTACTCTGTGGAACTCCATCCCACCAAATCTGAGACAGGAACCATGTCTCCCAAAATTCAGGAAAAGACTTAAAACCTGGCTATTTATGAAAGCCTTCCCGACACCAACTGAACCTTAATTCGCCTAATCAGCTCTGACCACCCAACAGGGTAATCAAAAACTTTGGCCAGGTTTGGGCAGTTTTCTTTTTATGTTAAATTCCTATCGCCTCTTCACCGTTCCAAGTTGTATTACGTCCCTGTTATATTGTAGCTGCTACTTTTTCTGTTGCACCTGTTAATGTTATTATTATTTTCCCTTTCTGCACACCTTGTTAATTGTAAACCGGCATGATGCGATTCCCATTGCGAATGCCGGTATAGAAAAAAACTCAAATAAATAAATAATAAATAAATGAATGTTGAAGGGTGGCTGGTAGGAGAAGGATCTAGGTGGGCTTTTTTCTACTGTAAATTTACAGTTGGAAGACAGATTGGCGTAGATTAGAGAGTGGTCCGACCAGGGGATATTAGTGATATTTGTGTAGTAAGTAGCCCATATGAGTTGGATTCGTGGACCCTTGAGCCGATCGGGACCGAACGGTGTACTACTGCAGGGTAGCAGGAGTGGCCCCGACCGGGAGGCGGCAAGGACGGAGATGTGGCTGGCCCGAGGAGGATCCTGGGAAGCCCTTTGCGACCAAGGGCCTTGGCAAGGAAGCAGGGAACGGATGGAGCTGACACAGTGGTGAGGAAGTCTTCGCCCTGGAAGCCGAGCCTCCCCCGAGAGGAGCTCGTAGGAGTTCGGCCGCTGGGACTTAGGAGATTCACCCTGGAAGCCGGAGTCCCCCCAGGAAGCGCCCGTAGGGACCCGGCCGCTGGGACTTAGGAGAGCCCGCGGGGGCAGAGTCGGACGGAATCCAAGGTCGAGTGCCAGAGGGTCGTTGCTCACCAGTCCGGAGTCAAGTGCCAGAGGGTCGCCGCTTGCCGGTCCAGGGTCAAGAGCCTGAGAGTCGTCGCTTGCCAGTCCGGAGTCAGAAGCCAGGGGATCACCGTGAGCCAAACCGGGGTCAGAAGCCAGAGAATCGTCGTAAGCCAGTCCAGAGTCGAGAGCCAGGGAACGCCATAAGCCAATCCGGGATCAGGAACCAAGAAGACCAAGAGGGCACGGGAACGCAGCAACTGGAAGCAGGGAATACCTGGGAACCTCGTTGCAAGGCAATATTCTGGTCAAGCTGCAGGGTTAAAATACCCTGAAGGCATCTGACGTCAGGAGAGGAGGTGCTGAGCTATTTCCGCGCTGGCCCTTTAAGTCCAGGGCTCAGCCGCGCGCGCGGGCCTAGGGGGCGGAGCCAACCGTGGGAGGACGCCGGCGGCGAAGAGGAAGCCGGAGCATGGTGCCGGAGGGCCCTGCAGGCCTGCGCGGGGTCGGCCCGCGGGAAGGAAGCTGCGCCCGGGGTCCCGACGGAGGGAAGGTGACTGCGGACCCGCGGCAGTGTGAGTGCCGATCCCGGGGCCGCCCCGGGATCGCAACAATATGTCAGTATTGATGAAGACTAGGTCTAGTGTGTGACCAGCTTTGTGCATTGGGCCTTTGATGATTTGACTTAGTCCTAGGGTTGATAGGAAGTCTGTTATTGAGTTGCATGTGGGGGAGTGGGGGATTGTGTCAAAGTGTATGTTAAAGTCTCCTAAGATGATGATGGGTTTGGTTTGTTGATATTTGCTTTCATATACTTTAACCATATTTAACAGGTAAGAAATACCTGGACATTAATGGGGAAGAACCCAGGGTTCAGATCCCATGTCTCCTACCAGAGATTATATTGTGCAGATAACTGCAATGAACATCTATGAACATTTATCAATATCCATCAGAATATAAAAAGAAAACAAAAAAAACATGTTAAGGATACAAAGATCAACACTTGCTTTTTGTTCGTATTACCATTTTTATTTTGCTTAAAAAATGTGAGGGTTGATGGCAGTTAATGGCTGTGATAACCCAGAGGGAGTCACATGTTTTGCCTGATATTAAACTACCGTCACATTGCACCAATTCATTTTTTGTTAAAAAAGTTTTGATAAAAAATATTTTTGATAAAATTTGTTTTCTGAGTTTTTCACCCAGTCCATTTCTTTGATCAGAGAGTGTTGTTTGGAACATATAGTTTGTGAGTTGCTACACCTTCGGTGGAGATTATTAGTATTTTTCATAAGATAATTTTAGGCAAATGCATTGGGAGTTAAAAAAAACTGCACTGACTGGAAAATGTGCCCAGAAAACCCAGTAAAAATGTGTGCGCAGCACAGGCTGAAGGCACATTTTAAAATTTGGGGAGCGAGAGAGAGTTTCTCTTAAACCTGAGGTTCATCAAATCAGCAGAATATAAGAATTTTAAACAAATAATATATAAGCATGCTTTGTGTGTGCAAGGCATGTTTTCTGTGCATAAATCTATATTTCCAGGTCCTGGTGTAAGAAATTCAGCTTCTGTCTGGAGACAGACACAAGCCCTGGAAGCTTTACTCCACCTCTGCCCAGGAGTAAAATTTCCAGCACTAGGAAAACCTGAGTTAAGGCAGCTCTCTTCTCTCCCTTGGGGGTTAATTGTCAACGCCCTCGTTTGCATGGGATTTCCATGAGAGGGTATTAAGCAGCAGGACACACAGTTTTACACACATTTTCTGTGCACAAAACTCATCAGCAATGACATTTGTGCACACAACAGAGGGTAAAATTGTCCAGTATGATGAACTTACCTTATTGCTTTAGCCTGCTACACCAATCCACATTAACACATGGAAGTCAACCAACCACAATCTAGCAGCCTGACTTCAGTGATGGGAAAATTCATAGAAACTCTTCTAAATAATGAAATCACAGAACACATGGAAAGACATGGATTAATGGGACACAGCCAGCATGGATTTACCCAAGGGAAGTCCTGCCTCACAAATCAGCTTCATTTTTTTTGAAGGGGTTAATAAACATGTGGATAAAGGTGAACTGGTAGATGTAGTGTACTTGGATTTTCAGAAGGCGTTTGACAAAATCCCACTTGAGAGGCTTCTAAGAAAACTAAAAAGTAATGGGATAGGAGGCGATGTCCTTTCCTGCATTACAAACTGGTTAAAAAGACAGGAAACAGAGAGTGGGATTAAATAGACAATTTCCTCAGTGGAAAAGGGTAAACAGTGGAGTGCCTCAGGGATCTGTACTTGGACCAGTGATTTTCATATATTTATAAATCATCTGGAAAGTGATTCAATGAGTGAGATGGTGAAATTTTCAGATGATACAAAATTATTCAGAGTAGTTAAATCACAAGTGGATTGTGATGAATTGCAGGAAGACCTTGCAAGACTGGAAGATTGGGTATTGAAATGGCAGGTGAAATTTAATGTTGTCAAATGCAAGGTGATGTATGTAGGGAAAAATAACCAACGCTGTAGTTATACGATGTTAGGTTCTATCTTAGGAGATATCACCCAGGAAAAAGATGCGAGCATTATAGTGGATAATATATTGAAATTGTCATCTCAGTGTGCTTTTGGCAGTCAAAAAAAGCAAACAGAATGTTAGGAAGTATTAGGAATGGTGAATAAAATGGGGAATGTCAATGTCTCTGTATCATTCCATGGTGAGGTAGTACTTGGAGTACTCTGTGCAATTCTGGTCATCACATCTCAAAAATGAATCATATTCATTGAAAAAGGTACAGAGCAAGATGACTAAAAATGATAAAGGGGATGGAACAGCTCCCCTAAGAAAAATGTCTGAAGAGGTTAGGGCTGTTCAGCTTGGAGAAGAGACGGCTGAGTAGGGGATATGATAGAAACATAGAAACATAGAAATGACGGCAGAAGAAGACCAAACGGCCCATCCAGTCTGCCCAGCAAGCCTCACACATTTTTTTCTCTCATACTTATCTGTTTCTCTTAGCTCTTTGTTCTATTCCCCTTCCACCCCCACCATTAATGTAGAGAGCGGTGATGGAGCTGCATCCAAGTGAAATATCTAGCTTGATTAGTTAGAGGTAGTAGGGGTAGTAACCGCCGCAATAAGCAAGCTACACCCATGCTTATTTGTTTTACCCAGATTATGTTATACAGCCCTTATTGGTTGTTTTTCTTCTCCCCTGCCGTTGAAGCAGGGAGCTATGCTGGATATGCTTGAAGTATCAGTTAGAGGTATACAAAATCTTGAGAGGACCAGAAAAGGTAAATGTCTATCTGTTATTTAGTCTTTCATGTAATAGGACTAGGGGGCACTCCATGAAGTTAGAAAAACAAGTTGAAGAAAATTATTTTTCACTCAATTTGCAATTAGCTCTTGAATTTATTGCCAGAGGATGTGGTTAAGGGAGATAGTGTAGCTGGGTTTAAAAAAAGTTTGTATAAATTCCAGAAGTCTTTAAACTGCTATTAATCAAGTTGACTTATGAAATACCCTCTGCTTATTACCAGCTTTAATAGCATGGTGTTTACTTAATGCTTGGGCACTTGCCAGGTGCTTGTAACCTGGATTTACCACTGTTGGAAGCAGGATGCACGGTTTGATGGGCCTTGGTCTGACCCAGTATGGCAACGTCTTATGTTCTTAGCATACAAAAAGACAACACCGCAAATATAGCGCTAGAGCACAGTTTGTCTCCTAAAGGAAAGAGCAAATTTGAAAATAAAATAAGCTGGACTAGTGCCGGTCCCTACACAGAAAACGCAGCCTAGCAGAATAGCTCACCTCAGTCATGCACATAAAATCAGGCAGACCCCAGCAAGTACAGGATAAGTGACCACTGACTAGAAACAGATTCATGCAAAAACTGAACTGGAAACTCCAAGACAGCAGACTCTGCAATGCAACACCAGAGAAACAGGAAGGGAAATGCATTTCCTCCTGTGCTGTGCACATTTCCTGAAGCTGAGAGATAATCTTAGGGAATGAGCAGGAAAAAAACCCTCTTTATAATCCTGGGGGAAAGAGGAGCAGAAAAGTGTGTGAGATCAGAAACCTGAGCAGGGAGAGCAGGGAGCAGCACCCAAGCTTCAGACTTGCTCCCAATGCTGCCCTGTTACTACCTCTTTGTAATTTTTCCCTTTTATGTCACTCGTTCTGGACATTACTCTGGCAGCATTGTCCTGCACATAAAGTGATCTGAATCCGGTTTCAGGTGGCTTAAGTTCCTGTGCTTCTCTGTTGCATTAGAGCTGTTCCAGCGTCAGTAAGCGCTGCAGAGTGCCACATTTCCATAGCTGCATTCAGGTGTAAGTCTCACTGTCTCAGAAGATGGTGATCACCCAAGGACAAGTTTATCCTGAATGAATGCATCAGTCAGTGGGCCATACTCGCATGTCACTGCTTTCTCCCTCAAACGTGTGATAACGTTGTCAATAGGTTCACTCTGCTCTTGCTTGCAGCAGCCAAATAAGGTGGCGTATAAATCAAGTAAATAAATAATTGTGAATCATTCATATCTTACATTTTTTGCAGACCTGAAATTGGCTTTCAAGATATCAAGGATGGTTTTTGTATCCTCTGCGAGGCTGAAACTGTGCTTGTAAACATGGCGACATTCAGAACCCATCACCCTCCTCAATGTAGCTGCCTTCACTTCAGCTGACTTCCCATTTAAGCTTGTGATTAGAGAGTGGTCTTCAAATCTCCCTGACATTTTCCAGTTGCTACTTCAGTCACCACTGACCTTCAGGCCTTCGGGAGGTGGGATGCAGTTACCAGATGCCATGAGATAGAAACAATGTCATTCCTTAGCTTCCATAGGAGGGCACATGCAATGCTAATCCCTTATCCCTGCACTCCTCACCTACTCCTCACAGTTCCTGAGCCAACTCTCCACTTCAGATGTAGCAAAGCAAAGGAGGTTCAGGTACTTCTGACAGCATGTTTCATATGTAGAAATAAAGACAACACGTACCATGCTGAATCACCCAGCAAGCAACTCACAAGGTTATAGTAACAGAGACAGGACGTAGAAACAGTGAATCAGCCACAAGGTGGCGGCAACCTTTAAGTTAACATCTGTAACAGTGCATCAGCATCCAGTCTCCACAGATCTTTTGTCTTACATACTTGTTTATTCCTAACCTTCAGCCCGATCCAGTAAAGTCCGTGGGAGAGCGGACTAACGCCCGCTCTCCCGGCGTGCGCACCGGCCCCTCGCCGGTGCGAGCGATCCAGTATTTAAATTAGGCGACGCGGTGCAAACGAGGAAAAGGAGGCGCTAGGGACACTAGCGCGTCCCTAGCGCCTCCTTTTGGCCTAGAGCGGCGGCTGTCAGCGGATTTGACAGCCGACGCTCAATTTTGCCGGCGTCGGTTCTCGAGCCCGCTGACAGCCACGGGCTCGGAAACCGGACGCCGGCAAAATTGAGCGTCCGGTTTTCGGCCCGACAGCCGCGGGCCGAATTCAAAATTTATTTATTTTTTTTTTTTACTTTTTTTTACTTTTGGGGACCTCCGACTTAATATCGCTATGATATTAAGTCGGAGGGTACACAGAAAAGCAGTTTTTACTGCTTTTCTGTGCACTTCCCTGGCGCCGGAAGAAATTAGCGCCGACCTTTGGGCGGCGCTAATTTCTTAGAGTAAAATGTGCGGCTTGGCTACACATTTTACTTACTGGATCGCTCGGGAATACCTAATAGGGCCCTCAACATGCATTTGCATGTTGAGGGCGCTATTAGGTGCCGCGGGTGGGCCGCGTGTTTTCCTCCCCTTACTGAATAAGGGGTAAGGGAAAACACGCGTCCAGAGCAGGGTGACAGTGCGCTCCGACGGAGCACACTTTACTGGATCGACCTGCTTGTTTTCTAAAGTTCTTTTAAAAATTGAAAGTATGCATGTAAGTGCTTTCTTCCCCAGAACACCTCCAATGAGTGTAGGGGTAAATGGGCATGAAATTGAGTTTTGCATGACTTTTGCCCCCACAACTCCCCCCCACCCAGTTCATTTTCAAAAGGTGATTTAAACACACAAACTGCAGTCTATGCACAGTAATCCTTTTGAAAATTCCCCCCATTAAGGCTGTTGTGAAAACCAGATCTGGAAGGATGACTCTCATAGACTGGATTTGTGAACTGATGTTACAGAGCACGAGTCAATGCTTTCTCTCCTCGTTTCAGATATCACAGAACACCCAACAGTACCAGGACCTCATTAAAAGGCAGATGAAGTTTGAGAAGATCTGGAAGACATCAGGGAAATACACCATGCAAGGAAATGCGACAACAGAGGAAGTCAGCCAAGACCAGAGCACAGGAGGACAAGTCGGACCTCATTCCAGCAATCCAGAAGATCCTCAGCCCCAACCGAATGTAATCTCTACCCACACTCAAGGAATAGCGACAACAGCGGAAGTCTGCCAAGACCAGAGCACAGCAGGACAAGTCGGACCTCATTCCAGCAATCCAGAAGATCCTCAGCCCCAACCGAATGTAATCTCTACCCACACTCAAGGAATAGCGACAACAGCGGAAGTCTGCCAAGACCAGAGCACAGCAGGACAAGTCGGACCTCATTCCAGCAATCCAGAAGATCCTCAGCCCCAACCGAATGTAATCTCTACCCACACTCAAGGAATAGCGACAACAGCGGAAGTCTGCCAAGACCAGAGCACAGCAGGACAAGTCGGACCTCATTCCAGCAATCCAGAAGATCCTCAGCCCAACTGAATGTAATCTCTACCCACACTCAAGGAATAGCGACAACAGCGGAAGTCAGCCAAGACCAGAGCACAGGAGGACAAGTCGGACCTCATTCCAGCAATCCAGAAGATCCTCAGCCCAACTGAATGTAATCTCTACCCACACTCAAGGAATAGCGACAACAGCGGAAGTCTGCCAAGACCAGAGCACAGGAGGACAAGTCGGACCTCATTCCAGCAATCCAGAAGATCCTCAGCCCCAACCGAATGTAATCTCTACCCACACTCAAGGAATAGCGACAACAGCGGAAGTCTGCCAAGACCAGAGCACAGCAGGACAAGTCGGACCTCATTCCAGCAATCCAGAAGATCCTCAGCCCCAACCGAATGTAATCTCTACCCACACTCAAGGAATAGCGACAACAGCGGAAGTCTGCCAAGACCAGAGCACAGGAGGACAAGTCGGACCTCATTCCAGCAATCCAGAAGATCCTCAGCCCAACTGAATGTAATCTCTACCCACACTCAAGGAATAGCGACAACAGCGGAAGTCTGCCAAGACCAGAGCACAGGAGGACAAGTCGGACCTCATTCCAGCAATCCAGAAGATCCTCAGCCCCAACCGAATGTAATCTCTACCCACACTCAAGGAATAGCGACAACAGCGGAAGTCTGCCAAGACCAGAGCACAGGAGGACAAGTCGGACCTCATTCCAGCAATCCAGAAGATCCCCAGCCCAACTGAATGTAGTCTTCACGCACACTCAAGGAATAGCGACAACAGCGGAAGTCTGCCAAGACCAGAGCACAGGAGGACAAGTCGGACCTCATTCCAGCAATCCAGAAGATCCTCAGCCCCAACCGAATGTAATCTCTACCCACACTCAAGGAATAGCGACAACAGCGGAAGTCTGCCAAGACCAGAGCACAGCAGGACAAGTCGGACCTCATTCCAGCAATCCAGAAGATCCCCAGCCCAACTGAATGTAGTCTTCACGCACACTCACCCTCATGACTTCCATGGAAATGTGCTGTGATAGTGCAATTGATTCTTGTATTTGTTTTGTTGCATGGACACACACATATTGAAATTGACTGTTTAATCATAAAAAAGGACAGAATACTTATGCATCTCTTTAAATACATGACAATGGACAGTAATATGCTGGAAGATTGGCAGGGACTGTTGTGGATCGCAAATAGTTTGCCATATGCTGCTGTCCGTCAGATAAAGATGCAGTCATTGATAGGACATTTGCTGCTGTGTGGTACAAAATAGCCTTGCTTATAGCTATGACATTTCTGGCTAGCAATATCTTGTAGCTTGGTAATTCATATGAGAAAAGGATTGAAATATGCATCCAATCAGGAAGAGACACCTGTTCCCAATTATATTTTAATGTGTTTAGAAAGCTATAGAAGAGCGCTATTCCTAATGCTTGGAGATAAGGAGGAGAAGAGGTAGATGAAAGAGAAGATGACGTTGCTGCATTCTCTCTCCCTGTTTACAGAATTAGTCCATCAGGATGATTTGTAGTAAGTGTCTATGCAGAGAGGAAGGACAGGAATTTAGAATTACACTGTATTATTACTATTCTACACTTAGAGATCCTTAGAGAATATTATGTTAGAAGCTACTTACACAGTATACATTATGTAAACCGTAATTAATAAGATAATGTTTATTTACTGCCTCTTATCTGTAATCAAGTATGCTTAACAATATATTTTGCAATGTCCAAAACTATGATAATTCTTCTACATTTTTAAAATCAGAATAAATCAAAATTTTTATATACAAAGTTAGAAGTAGCTTCCTTTTTTATGCTATATTCCCCTTTACAGTACGAACAAGCTAATTTTATCAGACACTGCACTCTTATGCTCATTGAACAAGCAGTGCTGCTCTTATCTATGCCTTGTAACTCCGGTGTTAATTTAAGACACTGCACTCTCTCTTATATAGAAACATAGAAATGACGGCAGAAAAAGACCAATCTGCCCATCCAGTCTGCCCAGCAAGCTTGGCACTTTTTTTTCTTCTCATACTTATCTGTTTCTCTTGGCTCTTAGTAACCTTTTGGTTCTATTTCCCTTCCACCCCCACCATTAATGTAGAGAGCAGTGTTGGAACTGCATCTAAGTTAAATATCTAGCTTAATTAGTTAAGCGTAGTAACCGCCGCAATAAGCAAGCTACACCCATGTTTATTTGTTTACCCAGACTATGTAATTCAGTCCTTGTTGGTTGTTGTCTGTATATAGATCCACTTTTCTTCATTCCCCCTGCCGTTGAAGCAGAGAGCTATGCTGGATATGCATGAAGTATCGGTCTTTCTCCCCTGCCGTTGAAGCAGAGAGCTATGCTGGATATGCATGAAATATCGGTCTTTCTCCCCTGCCATTGAAGCAGAGAGCTATGCTGGATATGGATTGAAAGTGAAGTATCAGGCTTATTTGGTTTGGGGTAGTAACCGCCGTAACAAGCAAGCTACTCCCTGCTTTTTTGTGAATGCAAATCCTTTTTTCCACTTTCCTCTTGCCGTTGAAGCTTAGAGAAATGTTGGAGTCGCATTAACCGTGTATATGTTTATTGAATAAGGGTATTATCTCCAGGTAGTAGCCGTCATTCCCATGAGCCACCCACTCTTCATTCACGTCCTCTAGACTTTATGGATGCACAGTGTTTATCCCACGCCCCTTTGAAGTCCTTCACAGTTCTGGTCTTCACCACTTCCTCCAGAAGGGCATTCCAGGCACCCACCACCCTCTCCGTGAAGAAATACTTCCTGACATTGGTTCTGAGTCTTCCTCCCTGGAGCTTCAAACCGTGACCCCTGGTTCTGCTGATTTTTTTCCTATGGAAAAGGTTTGTCGTTGTCTTTGGATCATTAAAACCTTTCAAGTATCTGAAAGTCTGTACCATATCACCTCTGCTCCTCCTTTCCTCCAGGGTGTACATATTTAGATTCTTCAATCTCTCCTCATAAGTCATTTGATGAAGACCCTCTACCTTTTTGGTCGCCCTTCTCTGGACCGCCTCCATCTTGTCTCTGTCTCTTTGGAGATACGGTCTCCAGAACTGAACACAATACTCCAGGTGAGGCCTTACCAAGGACCTGTACAAGGGGATAATCACTTCCCTTTTCTTACTCGATATTCCTCTCTCTATGCAGCCCAGCATTCTTCTGGCTTTAGCTATCGCCTTGTCACATTGTTTTGCCGAATTCAGATCATTAGACACTATCACCCCAATGTCTCTCTCCTGTTCCGTGCACCTCGGCCTTTCTCCCCCCATCGAATACAGTTCATTCGGATTTCCACTCCCCATATGCATGACTCTGCACTTCTTGGCATTGAATCTCAGCTGCCATATCTTCGACCACTCTTCCAGCTTCCTTAAATCCCGTCTCATTCTCTCCACTCCTTCCGGCGTGTCCACTCTGTTGCAGATCTTAGTGTCATCCGCAAAAAGACAAATCTTACCTTCTATCCCTTCCGCAATGTCGCTCACAAAGATATTGAACAGGACCGGTCCCAACACTGATCCCTGTGGTACACCGCTTAAAACCGCTCTCTCTTCACAGAGAGTTCCATTTACCATCACACATTGTCTTCTGTCCGTCAGCCAGTTTGCAATCCAGGCCACCACCTCAGCACTCACTCCTAAGCTTCTCATTTTATTCACCAGTCTCCTATGCGGGACTGTATCAAAACCACTAAGTTCAGGACCCTTGTTAGTAACTGATTCAAATTTCCTGTCATCCCCTGCCATTATGCTCATTGAAAAAGCTGCTCTTATCTGTGCCTTGTAACTCTGTTAATTTCAGACACTGCACTCTCTCTTATGCTCATTGAAAAAGCTGCTCTTATCTGTGCCTTGTAACTCTGTTAATTTCAGACACTGCACTCTCTCTTATGCTCATTGAAAAAGCTGCTCTTATCTGTGCCTTGTAACTCTGTTAATTTCAGACACTGCACTCTCTCTTATGCTCATTGAACAAGCTGCTCTTATCTGTGCCTTGTAACTCTGTTAATTTCAGACACTGAACTCTCTCTTATGCTCATTGAAAAAGCTGCTCTTATCTGTGCCTTGTAACTCTGTTAATTTCAGACACTGCACTCTCTCTTATGCTCATTGAAAAAGTTGCTCTTATCTGTGCCTTGTAACTCTGTTAATTTCAGACACTGCACTCTCTCTTATGCTCATTGAAAAAGCTGCTCTTATCTGTGCCTTGTAACTCTGTTAATTTCAGACACTGCACTCTCTCTTATGCTCATTGAACAAGCTGCTCTTATCTGTGCCTTGTAACTCTGTGGTTAATTTCAGGCACTGCACTCTCTCTTATGCTCATTGAACAAGCTGCTCTTATCTGTGCCTTGTAACTCTGTGGTTAATTTCAGACACTGCACTCTCTCTTATGCTCATTGACCAAGCTGCTCTTATCTGTGCCTTGTAACTCTGTGGTTAATTTCAGACACCGCACTCTCTCTTATGCTCATTGAACAAGCTGCTCTTATCTGTGCCTTGTAACTCTGTGGTTAATTTCAGACACCGCACTCTCTCTTATGCTCATTGAACAAGCTGCTCTTATCTGTGCTTTGTAACTCTGTGGTTAATTTCAGACACCGCACTCTCTCTTATGCTCATTGAACAAGCTGCTCTTATCTGTGCCTTGTAACTCTGTGGTTAATTTCAGACACCGCACTCTCTCTTATGCTCATTCAACAAGCTGCTCTTATCTGTGCCTTGTAACTCTGTGGTTAATTTCAGACACTGCACTCTCTTATGCTCATTGAACAAGTTGCTCTTATCTGTGCCTTGTAATTCTGTGGTTAATTTCAGACACCGCACTCTCTCTTATCCTCATTGAACAAGCTGCTCTTATCTGTGCCTTGTATCTCTGTGGTTAATTTCAGACACCGCACTCTCTCTTATGCTCATTGAACAAGCTGCTCTTATCTGTGCCTTGTATCTCTGTGGTTAATTTCAGACCCCGCACTCTCTCTTATGCTCATTGAACAAGCTGCTCTTATCTGTGCCTTGTAACTCTGTGGTTAATTTCAGACACTGCACTCTCTCTTATGCTCATTGAACAAGCTGCTCTTATCTGTGCCTTGTATCTCCGTGGTTAATTTCAGACACCGCACTCTCTCTTATGCTCATTGAACAAGCTGCTCTTATCTGTGCCTTGTAACTCTGTGGTTAATTTCAGACACTGCACTCTCTCTTATGCTCATTGAACAAGCTGCTCTTATCTGTGCCTTGTAACTCTGTGGTTAATTTCAGACACCGCACTCTCTCTTATGCTCATTGAACAAGCTGCTCTTATCTGTGCCTTGTATCTCTGTGGTTAATTTCAGGCACCGCACTCTCTCTTATCCTCATTGAACAAGCTGCTCTTATCTGTGCCTTGCAATTCCATAGCTAAATGTACCCCTTTTTTGGAAGATCTTGCTCCTTAGGGCACACAACTAATTTATTTCTTCAGAGGCTGCTCCGGCTAGCATAATCCATTCACACTTGACTCTCCATCCCCGTGGGAGGTGGAGGGGGGATTCTTTATACTGGCGGAAGCTCTCACTTATGGCCTAGTTGATGAAAACATTTTCTCCAATGCATGTGCTGTACTATAGGTGATCCTCATGAGGTGAGAGGCTGTAACGATTCAGACAGGAACAGGTCTGGGTGTTAAAATAACAGACTCATGCTGAATATGCATAAGCCCCGAATAATGAGGAGGCCCAGAAAAGACCACAGGCCCGAACCCCATAACGTGCTGCCGTGCCCAGATGGTGCGTCATCCCCGACATCAGCGGAAACCTCTTGGACTGCGATGCCACTCAGGGTCGCAGTCCAATGACATCGCTGTGCACCTTAAAGCCCCACTCCTGCCTCGTGCCAGCGTTTTATGCTGCACCTCCATCGAAAGTTGAGACCCCGTGCCGCGATCTGCGCCACTGTGCCTCTCCTTCCCCCTCGAAATGAGGAGACCTGCCGAGCAAGAAAACAAAAAAAACCCCAAAACCTTCCTCCGTTGAAACAAGGAGAGAGCCCAGAGCTGCCTGGGAGCCGCATGGAAAACTGAATTTGACTTCACTGGGAGCTGAGGAAACCCCACCCTACTGGCTAATCACAATTAAAAAAAAGGGGAATGGCTCCTGGCAGCCTGGGAAGCAAAGAACAGCCCCGCATAAGTGCTTTAACCTCAATACACGGCACACCACAGCTCAGAGGCTAAAGCAAGAGGAAATCATTCATAGCAGCACGGGAAAGCACACGTAACATGTGTGTTCACTTTACATGTGTGTGTGCCAGCAGCCAGCACAGGGAGAGGCGGTGGGACTGAGTGGCGCTGTCCGAAGGGAATATTTCCCAAGCAGAGGCAGCACGAGTTCCTGAGCACAGGCAGCCTGTGCTGAACACAAGCGGCGCCACAAAACACAAAATGGTGGAGCCCGGCCCTACCACACGGCGGACAAGTATGAGGGGCAAGTCACCAGCAACAGGGAGCGCAGAGGCAAGTAGGAGACTGCAGAAGCGATGAAGAATACAGAAGAATGTGGTGCTGCATAGACAGGAGGACAGGGAACAACAGCCTGAAATGGTCAGGAACTAGCAGCAATGGAAACACTGCGACACACCGAGGCACTGGAGCTGCATGACATCCCTCCATGGCAGATTAACCTGGGTTCAATGCCTCAATCTCAGCATACACTTGCCGCGCAACCAACCTCTAGCAGCTCCAGACCTTCGGGAGGAGGACAGGATCCCTTGGTATTTGCAAACCGCATGATCCTGACCTGGGCCCCAACATGGCCGTCAATGGGGGAGGGAGGCCCCGCCTTTCCTGGCTTTCAGAATTGGGCAATTGTGAACCCATTCATGGTCATGCCGAGCAGCTGTCACTGGGCGCGAGGAAACACAGGAAACCTTACATGGTGCCCCGATCTGTATGCCGCCCAAGCGGGTATCATAGGATATGCTCCCACAACCCAGCCTTGGGATGGCTGGAACAGCTAAATGCAAACCCTAGAACAACCTCAGGCAGTAGTCATGCCTAACATGATGGAAACAGCAATGAGAGAAGATATTATATCAGAGGCAAAAGCGACGATACCCCAGGTCATGTCACATATGCCAACCCCGACTAAGGGAATCCCGGAGAGGACACCACAAGAAATAAGACGTGAGAAGACCACAGAGGGAACAGCTACAGAACTGGAAGTTGGTCCAGGAGATGTTGGTAAGGAAGAATTGCCGTGGACCTCAGGGGTAAATCAAGGTATAGAGAAGAGTGGAAAAAACTGGGAGATTAGTCAAAGGGAAGAAAAAGCCAAAGCTAAAGACAGATCTGAATACAGCTCTAATAATTCCTTGGATTCTACCAGTTCGGACTCATCATCGGAAGACAATCAAGATAATGTGACAGATGCTGACAGGGGACCCCCTGCATTGATGACCTTATTGCAGCTATGGGAGAGTGTCCCAAAGGAATTAAGGAAAAAAATAAAGACGCGAACATACATTGATATCTTTAGATTCATGGAGGGTTGGCGGAGAAACAACAATAAGAAGGGCGACAAACAAGAAATATAGTAAATTGGATGAGGGCCTTAAGAACATGCCATACTGGGTCAGACCAAGGGTCCATCAAGCCCAGCATCCTGTTTCCAACAGTGGCCAATCCAGGCCATAAGAATCTGGCAAGTACCCAAAATCTAAGTCTATCCTATGTTACTGTTGCTAGTAATAGCAGTGGCCATTTTCTAAGTCAACTTAATAGCTGGTAATGGACTTCTCCTCCAAGAACTTATCAAATCCTTTTTTAAACATAGCTGTTATGGATTAACGGTTTTAGTGGACCCTTGGGCTGGCCTGCAGGAGACTGGGGAGAGGTGGACTATAGTCTCAGTGTACAAGCAGGCCAGGAGGCGGATATCAGGCAGGATGCGAACGAAGATCTTCACCCTGGAAGCCAGAGCTCCCTCGGGAGGAGCCCGGCTGCTGGGACTTAGGCGAGTACTGTGGCTGGATCAGGAACAAGCAGGCTTGGGAACTGGAACCAGGCAGGGAACTGAAGCAAGACACTGGTACCAGAACCAGGCAGGGAACTGAAGCAAGACACGGGTACTGGAACCAGGCAGGAACTGAAGTAAAGTCTGAAGCAGGAACAAGGCTGGAACGTAAGCGAAGTCTGAAGCGGGAACCAGGCTGGAATGGAGCAACTACCGGCAAGTAGTAACACACTCCGGGGCTCGGAGCAACTGGGAACCGCAAGGTAACCCCATTGCAAGGTAAAGACTGAGGGTCCGCGGCCGGCTTACATAGGCCGCGGCGTCTGACATCAGGAAGCGGGCGGAGCTTTGAATGGCGGGATCAGGCCTACAAAAGCGTCCTTGCGCGCATGCGTGCCTAGGGACAGGGCAACCACCGAAGATCTCCCACCGGCGTCGCCCCCGCCGGGACGCTGCCACACAGGCCGCAAACTCCACCAGCTGAACCGGGAGCGGGACCAGGAACATGGGAGGTCAGGGCCTGGTCGCAGCACACGCGACCGGGACCGTAACAGTACCTCCCCTCTTACGCCCCCTCTTAGCAGGCCCGGGTTTACCTGGGTGGTCCTGATGGAACTGCCTTACTAAGTCCTTGTCAAAGATGTTGCGGGCAGGTTCCCACGAGTTATCCTCAGGACCACAACCCTCCCAAGCGAGCAGGTACTCCCAGCGTCGTTGATGGAAGCGCACATCAAGGATTTCCCGGACTTGGTATGTGGTGTCATCTGGCACAGAAGGATCCAGAGAGTCAGGAGCCCAAGGATGATATCTAGAAAGAACAAGAGGCTTCAATAATGACACGTGCAAGACATTAAGTATATGCATGGATGAGGGTAGGCGTAACCGATACAAGATTGCTCCCACTCGTTCGGCAAAACAAAACGGTCCACAAAATCTCGGGGCTAGTCTTCGAGGCGGGATCCATAGCTGTAGATTCTTAGTACTAAGCCAGATGTGGTCTCCTAGGAGGAAGATAGGCGCTGGCTGACGATGCTTATCTGCCCATTTCTTGGAGGTCCTGGCGACTTTATGCAACTTCTCCTGGATAGAAGTCCATAAAGTAAGTAACTAACGGGCTGAAAGCTGCACTGCTGGGAGTGCACTGGGATTTGGCGAAGTCAAGGAAGCGTTGCAATGCTTTAAGGCCCCTCGGCTGAGGCCAGTTCTTAATCGCAGCCACTTTCTCGGGATCCATTTGAAAGCCGGCTGCTGAGACAATGTAGCCCAGGAACAGCAGGGAAGACTTCTCGAAGCTACATTTCTCCAGTTTCGCGTACAAGCTATGCTCCCTGAGTATCTGAAGCACTTGACGGACATGCTGACGGTGTGTAGGCAAATCTCGGGAGTAGATTAGAACATCGAGATAGACAATTACACAGGTGTTCAGTAGGTCCCGTAGCACCTTGTTCATCAGGTGCTGAAAAACCGCCGGGGCATTACACAAGCCGAAAAGCATTACAAGATACTCGTAATGCCCGTCTCTGGTATTAAAAGCGGTTTTCGTCTCCAGGAAGAATTCTGACCAAGTTGTAGGCACCCCATAAGTCCAATTTTGTAAAAATCTTTGCTCCCTGAAGCCTATCGAGGAGCTCCGGGATTAGCGGGAGTGGATAGCGATCCCGCTTAATAATGGAATTAAGCCCCCGATAGTCAATGCACGGCCTCAGCGAGCCGTCCTTCTTGCTGACAAAGAAGAAGCCCGCCCCAGCAGGTGATTTAGACGGGCGGATAAACCCCTTGACCAAGTTCTCAGATATGTATTTGGACATGGCCCAGGTTTCGGGTAATGACAAAGGATATACCCTACCTCGAGGGGGTATGGTTCCGGGTAACAGGTCAATGGCACAGTCATATGGATGGTGCTGTGGAAGGATCTTCGCCTTTGTCTTGGAGAAGACATCTGTGAAGTCCTCATAAGGTGCTGGGGGACTGAGGGCAGAGTGCAGTAACGGAAGTCCAGGAGCCTTAGGTACCTTCATACAATTAGCGAGACAAAATGGGTTCATTTGTAATTTGTAGAGTATCCCACTGGATCGTAGGCGAGTGCTTTTGTAGCTATGGCAACCCTAGCACCACGGGGTGGACGGCCTTCTCCAAGACTAAGAAGGCTATCTCCTCCGAATGGATCGCCCCGGTGCGGACAGTGATGGGTGCCGTGGACATCATGATAGGGCCTGGAAGGAGCGTCCCCTGGATGGAGGTAATTGTAACGGAATCTCCCGTCTTTGCGTGGGATTCCGTAACTGGGAGACTAAGTCCTGCAGGATAAAGTTACCCCCGGCTCCTGAATCCAAGAATGAGAGTGTCTCTAGAGACCCTCCTGGGTACTCCAGAGTAATAGGCACAGTACATTGAGGAGCTCCTCTCGACTTCCTAGGTTCTGGCATTTTCCACATGCTCCTGGCAGCGTGGCAAGTAGTGGCCCTTCTGCCCACAATACAGGCACAGGCCCATCGAGCGACGACATTGTCTCTTCTGCAGAGAGCGGGGCACGTCCCAGCTGCATGGGATCACAGGTGGGGATGTCTGGGCGAAAGGTTTTAGGAGAAGACACTGGTCTCGTAGGAACAGGAGTTGGACTGCGTCTGGTCGGCCACAACTCCCTGGTCCTTTGTTGTAAGTGGCGGTCAATGCGGGCGGCCATCTCTATAAGAGCATTGTGGTCCTCCGGAAGATCACGAGCGACAATCTCATCTTTGATACGTCCGGATAGTCCCTCCAGAAAGATGACTTTGAGGCTGCCGTCTTGCCAGGCCGCCTCTTGGGCAAGAGTCCGGAACTCCATAGCATAGTCTGCCAAGGAGCAAACCCCCTGACGGAGCTATAGCAGTTCGGACGTAGCCGTGGCTAATCGAGCCAGCTCATCAAAAGCCTGTCGGAAGTTCGAGATGAACTGCTGTAAATCCGCTAAAGAAGAATCATTATGTTCCCAAAGGGGGGAGGCCCAGACCAAGGCCTTCCCATCAAGCAGGGACAGGATGTAGGCTACCTTTATCGTGTCGGTGGGGAACTGCCGGGGAAGCAAGGAGAACCGTATGAAACATTGGTTCAAAAACCCGCGACAGGTCTTTGCATCCCCAGCGTAGCGAGAGGGTGCAGGTAGCTGAGTTACGGAAGTAGCTTGTCCCTTGGGTGCCGGCCTAGTTGCAGGCGGGGAATCAGCAGGCAAAGAATCAAGGCGAGTAGCTGGTTGTTCTACCGTGGCTGCCAGCATATCAATGCAGTGTTGCTGTTGTTGCATCTGCTGGGCCATCCCAGGAGGGTCCGGACAGCCCGGCTTATCCACCGAATCCATGGCCTTGCAATCTGTTATGGATTAACGGTTTTAGTGGACCCTTGGGCCGGCCTGCTGGAGACTGGGGAGAGGTGAACTATAGTCTCAGTGTACAAGCAGGCCAGGAGGCAGATATCAGGCAGGATGTGAACGATGATCTTCACCCTGGAAGCCAGAGCTCCCCCGGGAGGAGCCCGTAGGAGCCCGGCCGCTGGGACTTAGGCGAGTACTGTGGCTGGATCAGGAACAAGCAGGCTTGGGAACTGGAACCAGGCAGGGAACTGAAGCAAGACATGGGTACCAGAACCAGGCAGGAACTGAAGCAAAGTCTGAAGCAGGAACAAGGCTGGAAAGTAAGCGAAGTCTGAAGCAGGAACAAGGCTGGAACGTAGCAACTACCGGCAAGTAATAACACACTCCGGGGCACGGAGCAACTGGGAACTGCAAGATAACCCCGTTGCAAGGCAAAGACTGAGGGTCTGTGGCCGGCTTACATAGGCCGCGGCGTCTGACGTCAGGAAGCGGGCGGAGCTTTGAATGGCGAGAACAGGCCTATAAAAGCATCCTTCTTGCACGTGCACATGCCTAAGGACAGGGCGTCCACCGAAGATCTCCCACCGGCGTCGCTCCCGTGGGAACGCCGCCACACAGGCCAAAATCTCCGCCAGCTGAACCAGGAGCGGGACCAGGAACATGGAGGTAAGGGCCTAGTCGCGGCACACATGACCGAGACCGTAACACATAGCTACACTAACCACATCCTCTGGCAACAAATTCCAGAGTTTAATTGTGTGCTGAGTAAAAAAGAACTTTCTCCGATTAGTTTTAAATGTGCCCCATGCTAACTTCATGGAGTGCCCCCTAGTCTTTCTACAATCCGAAAGAGTAAATAACCGATTCACATCTACCCGTTCTAGACCTCTCATGATTTTAAACACCTCTATCATATCCCCCCTCAGCCGTCTCTTCTCCAAGCTGAAATGTCCTAACCTTCCTGCATATGAAGAGTGTGATAGGACATGATGATCCATCACAAGTATGATTACATGCTCACAAAATGAGGATTAGAAGCCAAGATGTCAAATTTTAATCCTTTATTGAAGACTTGGAATATTCAAAAGCGCTTTTGAATATTCCAATAAAGGATTAAAATTTGACATCTTGGCTTCTAATCCTCATTTTGTTGCCTCCACGCCTTTATTAGATAGCCTTCCTTGTTGCTTTCTCAACTGATTACATGCTCAGCTATGCTGATATAATACTAGAACTTAAGTTTGCCATTTTTCATTGAACATACAGGCAGCGCATTTGCCAGCACTTTGAAATCCTTTAAATGTAAGTATAAGATTATAGAGATGTAATTTTGGAGAGCTGAGATGTGCGGTGGACAAGCGGTTTCCCCTGATGAAGAATCTATTTGAAACTTGGCCTTGTTGGGTAAAAACGCATTTGTGAATTGAGATCTCAGCATCTACGTCAAGCTAAGTACTGCCTGTTGGTCTATCAAGACAATGAAAATATAACCAACAAATTTGTTGGTGAACTGTTCCTATTTGCTTGTTAAGGATTCACTTTTCACAATTTTTTACAAAAAAATAATAACAAATTTAAAAAGTATTTTGGTGATAAATAATACATTAAATATAGGGGGGACAGTGGTCTATTCATGATTAAACACAAGAACGAGGATAACCTGGATGGTTCCTTGAAAAAGTTTATGAAACAACCACTTTCCTCTCCAAAACTTTTTTGTGAAATGGGAGTCTGGTTTTCAATGAAGAAACATTGGTGACCCAGTTGTTGGGCATTTTTTAATGGTTTAAAGGACATAAAGAAAAAGAAAAAAAAATAAGAAAACATTTAATGTGGATTGTTTGTTAGTATTAGGTTTAGTTATCCTCATTTTGTGGATTTTTGGATTTGCATGGATACAATACTAGAAGCATATAGAGAATATGAAGGCTGGGCATGGCTTAATTACAACGAGCACTTCAGGGACAAGATGGAAGAGAATCGCTACATGTCTTGGGGCACACAGGATGTCAACTTGTGGCTCAGACACATGAAGAACAAAGCACCCAATGCAGGTAACAGTGCTCGCCCATCACCCCACTCAAGACAGCACATCGGACAGATGAGCAATAGTACGCACAATGCAGGAACATATTAGAGATATAACAAATCCTCTTATGCATTTCAGGATTGTAACTTAAAGCATCTGTGCTCTATATGCATGGCGCCACACCCAGCGGTAAAGTGCTCGAAGAAGACCACTACAGAGAGTAATCCCGAATCCTAATAAATACAGCGGATTCAAAAAAGCACCATCCCCAATTAATTTGGAAGCAATGAAGAGCTGGACAGATTGATATCCAAGGAGGAAGCAAGCCAATAGCTTGATTCAAGGTTCTCAACATGGATTCATTATGGAAGGAACGCATATGAAGAAAACCCCTACAGCGGCAAGGCACGTGGACCTGGTACAGCAAAAAATAGAAGCTGAGCTCACGATGGGGAGGCCATTTGGGATGGGATGGGATGGCCATTTGTGTCCCCTCCTTTTAAAAAAATGATGATCTCCCCATTGGCCATTATACCCTAGAAAGAGACAGGAAGATATTGGTTGATTCAAAATTTATCTTACCCATGTGGAGCCTCTGTGACTAACCACATACCACTGGCCAAATGCTCGGTACAGTACGCATCGTTTGACAGTGCTATCGACATAATACACAACTGCGGCAAGGGAGTGCTGATGGCCAAGTAAGACATTGAATCAGCATTTCACCTTCTCCCAGTACATCCATGCAGTTTCCCGCTATTGGGATTCTGTTTCAGAGGAGAATATTATTTCGACAAGTGTATGCCTATGGGGTGTTCAGTCTCGTACGCATATTTCAAAATGTTCAGTTCCTTCCTTCATTGGGCCACAGCCCAGCAGGTTGGCTTGAACAATATAATTCACTATTTTGATGATTTTCTCTTTGTGGGACCAAGACAAATACAGGCTAAGTGCTTCCCACAGCATAGCCGTGCAATTTGGATAGCACATGAGAAAACTGAAGGCCCCACGAAGACAATAAAGTTCCTAGGCATTAAACTCAATTCCACCCGGATGATATCCAAACTTCCTCAAGATAAACTACAGGAGATGCAGTAGAAGTTGAAGCAGGCAATATCATCCAAAAAGATGACATTGGCCAAAGTACAATCCCTTATTGGTATGCTAAACTTTGCGTGCAGAGTGAAACCCATGGGAAGGGCCTTCTTGAGGTGATTAACTGCAAGCACCAAGGGCACTGACCGCCCGAACCACTGTATTAGGATTAATAAGTCAATAAAAGAGGATCTGGCTTTATGGCTAGCCTTTTTGAGTACATACAATGGCATATCTATATGGCAAGATCCATCCATCTCCATTCTCAACCTAGGCATATATTCAGATGCATCAGGAGGTTGGGGTTTTGGTGTGTTCTGGCAGGGCACCTGGGCTGCAGAACAATGGCTGACAGCATGGGTGGAAGAAGGTTTGACACACAACGTCATCTTCTTGGAATTATTCCCCATTTGGGTTGTGCTGGCCATAGAGGGCAAAAAGCTAAAAAATAAGCACATATTATTCTGGTGCGATAAAATGGCAGTAATCTAAGTATTTAATAGACAGTCCGCCAAGAGCCATAAGGTAGCTGAGTTACTAAGGGAGGTGGTACTAAATAGCTTGCAACTAAACATAATACGGTCGCGGCATGTCCCGGGGATACATAATGGGATTTCTAATGCCTTGTCAAGAGCTAAATAGAATTTGTTTCGAAAACAGGTACCAGGAGCAGACAAGGAAGGCATACCAGTGCCGGAGCACCTGTGGAAAATTGGGATGACACCACGAGAGACTTCCTCCAGTGATCTGTAGCGAGTACTACAGGGCATATGAGAACACGTCAAAATTTCTGAAAGAGCGGTGATGGGTAGAGGGACCGTGGTCCGAGGAGCTTTGGGCCAAAGATAATTTGGAATGAAACTAATACCTCACACTCTCCCACCCCAATATGAAGTAGCTCTATTTGAATCCCCTGAATTTCAGATCTGCCTAGTTTACTGCCCTCCTGGCCTTCTGGATTGAAACATATCACCTCTGATAGAATTCTTCACATCCAACCTCAACCATAAAAAACCCATAATAATCCTAGGAGACTTCAATCACACCTCTATCACACACATCCCAAACATTCTTCACATCCAACCTCAACCATAAAAAAGCCATAATAATCCTAGGAGACTTCAATCACACCTCTATCACACACATCCCAAACACTCCTCAATGCTCTATCCACCCTTAATTTCTCACAAAATGTTAAATACCCAACCCACAAAGCAGGCCACACCCTAGACTTAAATCTTCACGAACGAAAAATTCCAAAACTGTTCTGTATCCTGCTCCCCAATTCCATGATCTGACCACTACATATTACAAGAGCAGACAGCTCTACACACAAAAAGCAAATCAACAGACACTAACAAAGCCGGCTTCAACTTCAGACCACCTTTTCCTCTGGAACTGCTACAACAGGAACACACACAACAATTAATAAACATCAACCTTGACAATATTAATAGCGTAACCCATTCCTGGCTACAAATCACAGAACATATTGCCAACACTATCAACCCTGAAAGAACTAAAATTATTAACAAATCAAAAATAAAAACCGCCAACCCATGGTACAACAAACAACTTAGAGAAACCAAAACAACCCTTAGAAAAAAAAAAGAAAAAGGACTGGCGCAAGAATAAATCTACCCTAAACTTAAACTACCGCAAATACTTAGCCTTCTACAAAAACCTGCTTAACACAACCAAAAGAAAATATTACAGCAAAAAAATACAAAACTTCACTCTCAACCCGAAGACCCTCTTCAACATTGTGAGTAACCTCATCGCAGATGCAAACCCTACAACCACCCACACAAATAAGAATCTATGCCAAGACTTAGGCAAATTCTTCAAAAACAAAATCCAGAAAATAACAGACACCATGAACAAAAACCCTCCTCTAAACACAACCCTAGACAGGAAAGACTTAACCCCATGGACCTCCTTCGAATATGTATCAACCACAGAAACAGAAAGACTGATTAAATCCCTAAACCCCGCAAACCACGACCTAGATAAAATACCAATTCACACCCTTAAAGAAATTTCCCATTCCATCACACCAGCAATCACCAACATCATAAACAAATCACTAGAAGAAGGAGCTCTGCCAAACAGCCTGAAAAGCGTTATAATAAAACCCATACTAAAAAAAAAGAACTTAGATCCTACAGATCCGAATAACTACCGGTCTGTATCTAATTTATCCCTCATCGCCCAACTAACCAAAAAAGCAGTACTAAAACAACTCAATGAACATCTTGAACTGAATAATATACTTTACCCAGCTCAACTCGGCTTTATTGCTCAACCTTGCCGATACAGTCATAAGAGGCTTCGAAAATGGCAAGAGCTACTTACTCATACTACTTGACCTATCGGCGGCCTTTGACACAGTAGACCATAAATGCCTAATACACAGACTTGCAGAAATTGGCCTAGCCAGGACAACTCTAAACTGGTTCAGATCCTTTCTTCAAAACAGTTCATTCCAAGTTAAAATCAATAATGCCAAATCAACACCACTCGAAACCGGAGTGCCACAAGGATCAGCACTTTCAGCAACACTATTTAACATATTTCTTCTCCCACTATGCCAACTCCTAACTTGTCTCTGCATCACTCACTTTATATATGCCAACGACATACAACTTATCTTACCAGTAACAGACACAATCGAGAACATATTCAACCTCACAGCCTCATACCTTAACATAAAAACATCTCCTAAACCAATTGAACTCTGCCTCAACATGAACAAAACAGAATGCATACTCCTCCAAAGAAAAACTACCATAACTAACATAAACACCATTCAAATTGAAAACAACAGCATCAAACCCAGTGACAAAGTGAAAGACCTTGGAATCTGGATAGACTCAGAACTAAACCTCAAAAAACACATATCTGCAAATATCAAAGAAGGCTTCTACAAACTACTAATACTAAAACAACTAAAACCACTGCTAAATCATAACAACTTCAGAACCATCCTACAATCCCTAATCCTGACAAGCCTGCACTACTGCAACTGATGGTAGGCCTATCCAAAGCAACTACACGACCACTCCAAATATTACAAAATGTGGCAGCTAGAGTCCTTGCTGGTAACAAAAGAACAGACCACATCACACCTGTCTTAAAATCACTGCACTGGCTCCCCACTGACAAACGGATTGAATTCAAATCACTATCCATGCTACACAAAACTATATATGGGAAGGAAGTCAAATGGCTAAACAGCGTAATACACACACACATACCACGACGAAACACGAGATCGGCAAATAAAGCATTACTGGAAATTCCCACAGTTACCACAGCCAAACTCACTACAGTATGTGAAAGAGCATTCTCGATGGCAGGCATGACCCTCTGGAATAAACTCCATGAAAACATAAGACTCCAGAGTGATACAAAAGTTTTCAGAAAACTCCTCAAAACTTGGCTATTTCAACATGCCTACAGAGAGGGCATTGGATAAGATAACATATATAGAAACATAGAAATGACGGCAGAGGAAGACCAAACGGCCCATCTAGTCTGCCCAGCAAGCTTTCACACTTATTTTTTCTCATTCTTATCTGTTACTCTTGGCCCTTAGTAAACTTTTGGTTCTGTTTTACTTCCACCCCCGCCATTGATGTAGAAAGTAGTGCTGGACCTGCACCAAGTGAAATATCTAGCTTAATTGGTTAAGGGGTAGTAACCGCCACAATAAGCAAGCTACTCCCACGCTTATTTGCCTATCCAGCCTGTGCAATTCAGTCCTTGCTGGTTGTCTGAATATAAATAATCTTTTCTTCATTCCCCCTGCTGTTGAAGCAGAGAGCTATGCTGGATATGCATTGAAAGTGAGTATCAGGCTTGTTTGGTTTGGGGTAGTAACTGCTGTAACGAGCCAGCTACTTCCTGTTTTTTTGTGAATGCAAATCCTGTTTTCCACATTTCATCTTGCCGTTGAAGCATAGAGCAATGTTGGAGTCTCATTAACCGTGTGTATGTTTATTGAATAAAGGTATTCTCCGTGAAGAAATACTTCCTGACATTGGTTCTGAGTCTTCCTCCCTGTAGTTTTAAATCGTGTCCCCTGGTTCTTCTGATTTTTTTGCAATGAAACAGTTATCACCCCACTCACGCGCAACCCACCAACCCGCTGAATACATCAAACTACACTGTATATAGAACACCATAAAACATTATTCTAACTGCTACCTGTTATTGATCTTATTACCACTTCAACCCTTTGTAATCTCCCTCTACCTCATAAATGTAACCCACTAGATAGATCACAAATTGTAATCATGTTTATGTTCGTTCAATGCACATGTTAAATGTTATATGTCAGGAAGTATTTCTTCATGGAGAGGGTGGTGGATGCCTGGAACGCCCTTCCGGAGGAAGTGGTGAAGACCAAAACTGTGAAGGATTTCAAAGGGGCGTGGGATAAACACTGTGGATCCATAAAGTCTAGAGGATGTGAATGAAGAGAAGAGGCATGGGGGTGGCTAGCAGGAATGACGGCTACTACCTGGAGATTAATATCCTTATTCAATAAACATACACTCGGTTAATGCGACTCCATCATTGCTATATGCTTCAATGGCAAGAGGAAATGTGGAAAAAAGGACTTGCAGCCACAAAAAAGCAGGGGAGTAGCTTGCTTGTCACGGCGGTTACTACCCCAAACCAAATAAGCCTGATACTTCACTTTCAATGCATATCCAGCATAGCTCTCTGCTTCAAAAGCAGGGGGAATGAAGAAAAGATGATTTATATTTAGACAACAACCAACAAGGACTGAATTACATAGTCTGGGTAAACAAATAAGCATGGGTGTAGCTTGCTTGTTTCAGTGGTTACTACCCCGAATCAAGCCTGATACTTCACTTGGAATACATATCTAGCGCAGCTCACTGCTTCAACGGCAAGGGTATTGAAGAAAAGAGGATTTATATTCAGACAATCAACAAGGACTGAATTGCACAGGCTGGGTAAACAAGCGTGGGAGTAGCTTGCTTATTACGGCGGTTACTACCCCTAACCAATTAGCTAGATACTTCACTTAGATGAAGCTCCAGCACTGCTATCTACATCGATGGCGGGGGTGGAAGGGAAATAGAACCAAAAAGTTACTTATAAGGGACAAGAGTAACAGATAAGTATGAAAAAAATAAGTGTGAAAGCTTACTGGGCAGACTGGATGGACTATTTGGTCTTCTTCTGCCATCATTTTTATGTTTCTATATGTATTGTTTCACCTGTAAACCATTGTGAAGGCCAGCTCCAAACAACGGTATATAAAAACATATAAATAAATAAATAAAATAAATAAAAAATAAATAGGAAATCCAGGGGAACCATAACTAATCAGCTGGCAGGATTTACATTCTTCGCTAAGGTGCAGGGGGTGGGGCCACCCAACAAAAAAGTCAAACGGAAGAGAGGATTGCCAAGGAAGTAAAGAGAGGTGACAAAACATTTTTCAGATACATCAGTGAAAAGAGAAAAGTTCAAAGTGGTATAGTGAAATTGAAAGGTGGAAAGGATCAATGTGTGGAGAGAGACGAAGAAATGGCAGAAATATTAAACGAATACTTCAGTTCTGTGTTCACTAAAGAGGACCCTGGAGATGGACCATCGCTAGTTAACAAGAAACTGGAGGGGAGTGGAGTAGATGTAACTCAATTTACAGTAGAGAATGTATGGGAAGAGCTGGGGACACTGATAGTGGACAAAGCCATGGGGCCTGATGAGGTTCATCCCAGGATACTGTGGGAGCTCAGAGATGTGCTGGCAGGTCCGCTGTGTGACCTTTTCAATAGATCCTTAGAAACTGGAGTGGTGCCAAGTTATTGGAGAAGAGCGGTGGTGGTCCCGTTTCACAAGAGTGGGAACAGAGAAGAGGCTGGTAACTACAGACTGGTTAGCCTCACTTTGGTGGTGGGAAAAGTAATGGAGTCACTGTTGAAAGAGAGCATAGTGAACTATCTACAGTCGGGAGAATTGCTGGACCAGAGGCAGCATGGATTCACCAGGGAAAGATCCTGTCAGACAAATCTGATTGACTTTTTTGACTGGGTAACCAAGGAATTGGATCGAGGAAGAGCGCTCGATGTCATCTACTTGGATTTCAGCAAAGCTTTTGATACAGTCCCGCATAGGAGACTGGTGAATAAAATGAGAAGCATAGGAGTGAGTGCTGAGGTGGTGGCTGGATTGCAAACTGGTTGACGGACAGAAGACAATGTGTGATGGTAAATGGAACTCTCTCTGAAGAAAGAGCGGTTTTAAGTGGTGTACTGCAAGGATCGGTGTTGGGACCGGTCCTGTTCAATATCTTTGTGAGCGACATTGCGGACGGGATAGAAGGTAAGGTTTGTCTTTTTGCGGATGACACTAAGATCTGCAACAGGGTGGACACGCCGGAAGGAGTGGAGAGAATGAGACAGGATTTAAGAAAGCTGGAAGAGTGGTCGAAGATATGGCAGCTGAGATTCAATGCCAAGAAGTGCAGAGTCATGCATATGGGGAGTGGAAATCCAAATGAACTGTATTCGATGGGGGGAGAAAGGCTGATGTGCACGGAGCAGGAGAGAGACCTTGGGGTGACGGTGTCTAATGATCTGAAGTCGGCAAAACAATGTGACAAGGCGATAGAGAGAGAGTAATATCGAGTAAGAAAAGGGAAATGATTATCCCCTTGTACAGGTCCTTGGTGAGGCTTCACCTGGAGTACTGTGTTCAGTTCTGGAGGCCTTATCTCCAAAGAGACAGAGACAAGATGGAGGCGGTCCAGAGAAGGGCGACTTATGAGGAGAGATTGAAGAATCTAAATATGTACACCCTGGAGGAAAGGAGGAGCAGGGGTGATATGATACAGACTTTCAGATACTTGAAAGGTTTTAATGATCCAAAGACAATGACAAACCTTTTCCATCGGAAAAAAATCAACAGAACCAGAGGTCACGATTTGAAGCTCCACGGAGGAAGACTCAGAACCAATGTCAGAACGTATTTCTTCACGGAGAGGGTGGTAGATATTTATTTTATTTATTTATTTAAGTTTTTTTATATACCAACATTCAGGACGAAAGTCCCATCATGCTGGTTCACAAGAAACAGGGGTGCAATAATAATAATACTTTACAATATGAACAAAAGTGCAGAAAAGCAGTTACATATAACAAGGAAATCAATAACTTGGAGAGAGAAGGAAAATGAAGATCAGATGATTATATATATGTATAATTAGCATTGTATAAATAACATTGTAAGAGGTGGCTATTAATGTTATTATTAGCGGAGCGTGTTGATTGATGAGTTAAATAATGTTGGAGTTAGGAAATGCCTGCGTGAATAGCCACGTCTTGAGTTTTTTCTTGAATGTTGAGATGCTGGGTTCCATTCTAAGATCCGGGGGAATGGAGTTCCATAAAGTTGGACCGGCTGTGGAGAATGCCCGATCTCTAAGCGTGATGTGTCTGGTAGTTTTGGCTGGGGGTACTTGAAGTGATCCTTTGTAAGCATCTCTTGTCGGTCTTGTTGAATGGTGTAATCGGAGGGGGATATGGAGATCGATTGGAGCTAATTGATGGATGTTTTTGAAAATGGTGAGAATGGCCTTGTAGATTATTCTGAAGTGTATGGGCAGCCAATGAAGGTCCATCAGGATTGGGGTTATGTGTTCTCTTCTCCTGGTGTTAGTGAGTATACGGGCGGAGGCATTTTGGACCATTTGCAATGGTTTGGTGTGTGATGAGGGGAGACCAAGCATGATGGTGTTACAATAGTCCAGCTTTGCGAAAATGATTGATTGTAGAATCGTTCTAAAGTCATGTGTGTGGAAGAGAGGTCGTATTCTTTTCAGCACTTGGAGCTTATAAAAGCAGTCTCTGGTGGTTTTGTTGATGTTAGCTTTCAGGTTTAGGTGATTGTCAATTAGAACTCCTAGGTCTCTTACTTGTGTAGTATTTGGTACGGTGGGATGAGTGTGTGTGAGGGAGCTGTTTTCTGGTGTGATGAGTAGAAGTTCCGTTTTTGATGAATTTAGTATCAGGTTGAGACTTGTGAGAAGCTGTTTGATGTTTTGGAGGCAGGTTTCCCAGTGAGACAGTGTTTTTGCGAGTGACTCTTCGATGGGGATCAAGACCTGGAATGCCTGGAATGCCCTTCCAGAGGAAGTGGTGAAGACCAGAACTGTGAAGGACTTCAAAGGGGCGTGGGATAAACACTGTGGATCCATAAAGTCTAGAGGACATGAATGAAGAGTGGATGGCTCGCGGGAATGACGGCTACTGCCTGGAGATAATACCCTTATTCAATAAACATACACACGGTTAATGTGACTCCAACATTGCTCTAAGCTTCAATGGCAAGAGGAAATGTGGAAAAAAGGATTTGCATTCACAAAAAAGCAGGGAGTAGCTTGCTTGTTATGGCGGTTACTACCCCAAACCAAATAAGCCTGATACTCACTTTCAATGCATATCCAGCATAGCGCTCTGCTTCAACGGCAAGAGAGAAAGACCGATACTTCACGCATATCCAACATAGATCTCTGCTTCAACAGCAGGGGAATGAAGAAAAGTGGATCTATATACAGACAACAACCAACAAGGACTGAATTACATAGTCTGGGTAAACAAATATGCATGGGTGTAGCTTGCTTATTGCGGCGGTTACTTCCCCTAACTAATTAAGCTAGATATTTCACTTAGATGCAGTTCCAACACTGCTCTCTACATTAATGGTGGGGATGGAAGGGAATTAGAACCAAAAGGTTACTAAGAGCCAAGAGAAACAGATAAGTATGAGAAAAAAAAAAGTGCCAAGCTTGCTGGGCAGACTGGATGGGCCGTTTGGTCTTCTTCTGCCGTCATTTCTATGTTTCTATTTCTAGATAAAAAAAAGATGCTTGCTGGATGGGCCAGAAAGGCAGGGACAGCAAGGGACTTGAGACTACCTATGACACACGATCAGTTTATTTGGCTGTGGCTAGGGTTGCCAGCCGTATGTCATTCAGACTTTGAGACAAAATTGTTTAGGGCTGCGTTAATCGCTGGCCTTCTTCAACATGTTGCTCATTAGTGAGCTGGCAGCTGCGTTCAGAAGAGACAGGGGCAGCAAGGATATACTAATGCAGAATGTGAACGTTTTTGATTAGTCAATGCAGATATTGATACAGAGGTCAAAAACAGACCAGGCAGGGAGAGAAGTGAAATTGTCTTAACAATCCTTTCCACCAGATATTTCCCCATCTCCTTTCTTTTCTCCTTCCCGATAAAATCTACAGACCCCCTACTGTGGCCTGATCGGCTTCCCCCTATCCATCTCCCCCCCCCCTCCAATTCTCTCCATGCTCTTACCCCCCTTCTCCCAGGGTTCCACCATACCTGCATCCCATCCCATTCCATTATACTATACTATTTCCTACACTATGCTGCCACACCGCATTCCTATCCTCAAACACTTTCATCCTCCAATCCACAGTCCGGTGCTCACCACCCCCCACGAGCACCGCCGATCCCTAATCCCCATCATGATCACCCCCCCTAACCCAATTAATAGTCCTAACAACCTTCACAATCCTCCTCTTAAATGCCCAGTCCATAGTCAAAAAAACCAGCCTTCTTTACGACATCCTTTCTGATGACAGCCCAGATATCTGCGCGATCACGGAGACATGGCTAAAAAATTCTGACACGGTTCTAACAAACCAACTCCCAATCGATTCTCCATTCCCAGGCTTAAAAAAAAGGAGGAGGCCTCCTCCTAGCGGCCAAAAAACATCTCAACCTAATCCTCCAACCAACTACCCCCCCCCTCCCCACAAACTGGAAATTGGACTATTCAAATCATCCTCACTCCAAATTTGTCTCATCTACGCACCCCCAGGGCTACTTGAACAAGACCCATCCCCATTGATAGAATACATTACCAAACAGCTAAACATACACTCCCCAGCCATTATACTCGGGGACCTTAATCTACATGTTGACAAATCTCCCCTCACAGCACCATGCAAACTGCTACTCACTTCCCTTGACGCAATTGGCTTCAAACAGATCGTCACCAACCCCACCCACAAAGCTGGCCATATCCTCAATCTCATCTTCACTAACACACTGATTCAAGTGGACTCACCTACATGCCAACCCATTCTCTGGTCTGACCATTGCCAAATTGAAACCACATGCTCTATTAACGACACTTCTACACCCACCATCCCTAAAAAAAACCTATCAATTTCCGGAAAACATGCAAATCAGAAGACCTCATAGTTGCCCTCACCGATGATCTTGCCAATCTAGATCTCACTGACCCCGAGTCTGCTCTTTCATCTTGGCATCAGCTCACCAACACAGTGGCTAATTCTCTCTGTCCTATGCAATCCCGAGAGATCAACCCTACTGACACCAGAAAGAAGCTGTGGTACACAACCAAACTTAAAACCATGAAACGTCATCTCAGGAAATTAGAAAAAAGATGGTGCAAAGAACAAACCCCCGCACTTTGTACCTCGTTCCGTTTCTACCTCCACGCCTATAAGGAAGCCATAGACAAATCTAAAAGGGACTTTCACGCTCAAAAAATCCACCAACTTAAATTTAATGCCCGGGCGCTCTTCGAATTTGTTACCTCCCTCACTAAGACCACCACTACCCCCTCCCCTGAATTTGATCATAACACTAAATGCGAAGAACTTGCCCTTTCACAAAAAAATTCAAACCATCATGGCACGTTTCACCCCTTCCCCTACATCCACCATTTACTCCACTACAAACCCCTCTTCCCCCTCACACACTCTCCTTGCTACCACATCACACACCCCTACATCATCCCAGTCCTCCGATCTCCCAGCATCACTCAATTCATTTGAAACCACCACATGCATTGAGATAGAATCCATTCTCAAGAAAATCAAACCCGCCTTACATCCCTCAGATACCATCCCCACCAAAACCCTTCCCACAATCTCCAAACCGATTGCCGACATTATCAACTGCTCTATCTCATCTGGCTCGGTTCCCAACACACTTAAACAAGCCATAATCAAACCCATTCTAAAAAAACCCACCCTTGACCCATCTGACCCTGCCAACTACCGTCCCATCTCCAACCTACCCTTCCTATCTAAAATTCTAGAAAAAATTATTAACACGCAACTTACAAGTTACCTAGATGAACACTACATCCTATTCCCATCCCAATTTGATTTTCGCCGACACCACAGCACTGAAACCCTCTTCATCTCCCTCTCCAACCATATCCTGAGGGCCCTGGATAAAGGACAATCATATATTCTGGCTCTCCTGGACATATCTTCAGCATTTGACACTGTCAACCATAACATATTAATTGAGCGCCTTAGAGAAATTGGGATTTCCGGCTCTGCTCTCCTTTGGATCCAATCCTACCTCACCAACAGACAATACCGAGTAAAAAGTGGTCACTGTGTATCTAAACCTGTAAACCTATTGCAAGGTGTTCCCCAAGGCTCTTCACTCTCCTCCACCCTCTTCAGTATTTACCTCCTTCCCCTCTGCATGCTACTATCCAAAATCGGCCTTCTGCACTTCATATATGTGGATGATGTTCAGGTACTCATACCCATAAGCAATACTCTTCCAGAGGCATGAAACGCTGCCCTCACAACCATCAACTCCCTACTCGCAGACAACTTCCTCGCACTAAACACAGCCAAAACAGAGCTCCTATACATCTCCCCCACACACAACTGCTACAGCCCCACTCCCAGTCCCTCACTCCCCACTGTCTCATTCGCCCATCATGTTCGCAGCCTTGGCGTTATACTAGATAACCGCCACAACCTTCAAAAATTAATTAATTCCACCCTGAAAGATGGATTCTTCAAGCTCCACACCCTAAAAAAACTGAAACCACTGCTTCACATATCTGATTTCTGTACAGTTCTCCAGGCCACTATACTATTCAAGCTTGATTATTGCAATGCGTTGCTCCTTGGCCTCCCCAAATACACCCTACGACCTCTGCAGATACTCCAAAATTCAGCAGCACGCACCCTCACCAGTTCCCATCGGGGTGAGCACATCACACCAGTCCTCAAACACCTACACTGGCTGCCCATCAGCGCCTGGATCATATACAAATCCCTCACTATCATGCACAAAACTACCTACAACCCTGACATGCCCCGGTTCAAAGAACATCTTCGAATCTGTACAGATAACAGACCTATCAGAGCACAACACTGTGCAATGCTACATACTCCTTCCCCTAAAACCGCAAAGCTGAAGTCTACCAAAGAACATAAGAACATAAGAACATAAGAAAATGCCATACTGGGTCAGACCAAGGGTCCATCAAGCCCAGCATCCTGTTTCCAACAGTGGCCAATCCAGGCCTTAAGAACCTGGCAAGTACCCAAAAACTAAGTCCATTCCATGTAACCATTGCTAATGGCAGTGGCTATTCTCTAAGTGAACTTAATAGCAGGTAATGGACTTCTCCTCCAAGAACTTATCCAATCCTTTTTTAAACACAGCTATACTAACTGCACTAACCACATCCTCTGGCAACAAATTCCAGAGTTTAATTGTGCGTTGAGTAAAAAAGAACTAGAGAAAGAGCTAGAGACAGAGCATGTTTTAGAACATGCTCTATCTCTAGCTGGTCCCTCCCTCTGGAACAAGATGCCCCCCCCCCCCACCTCTGCCTGGAGCCTTGCCCAAAAAGATTTAAACAATATTTGAAGACCTGGCTCTTTAAAGACACCTGCACCTAATCCTCCTCAGCCTCCTCCCCCCCCCCCTGAAAATTGGTAATCTATTGTTAATTTCTTGTATATATTTGTAAATCTCTTGTATGTACTTGCACATGTTGCCCTTTTCACTCAGTTCATCCCCCCCCCCCCCCCTTATCCTGTTCCTTGTTAATTCTGTTGACAACTGTTCCCTGTGAAGCATTTTGCTATGTTGAGTTATCTGTAAACTGAGATGATGTTCCCAACATATCTCGGTATATAAAATGCTTAAATAAATAAATTCCATCCAAAAAAACTAAACCCTCTCATGAATATTCTAGATCTGTTTGAGGCAAATCCTTCAATGACTTAACTATATCACATGATTCCTTCTTGTGAGCTATAGGATTTTGAACTGGGGCCTTCGGTACTGTCTGCACAATATTAAATAATTCTTGTGGACGTTAAGCTGCGGCAGAGTTACACGCCGAGTACCATTTACATTTAGCCTGATCTGTATTACCTCTATAATCGCTCAACTTCACACAATATCCATTGAAAGTCTCCTCTGACTTACTCTTCCACCATTTATGCTCAACTCTGTCCAAAACGTTAGAATCATGCATTCTACATCAATTAAATGAATATCTAATAGAACATGATATACTACATCCAAATCAACATGGATTTAGAAAGGGCTACTCAACGGAAACCTTATTACTCTCCTCATTTGACACTCATATTAGAGGGTTCGATTCAAATACAGATTTTATGTTAATTTTGCTGGATATATCTGCGGCGTTTGATACGCTAGACCATAAGATTCTTCTGTCTAGACTCCAGACGATTGGGCTGCAAAATACAGTACTTAATTGGTTTCGCAGTTATTTAACTGATCGTTGCTATCAAGTAAGGTTTATGGGTAAATCATCTCAAACTTAATTTCAAACTACAGGAGTCCCTCAAGGGTCCTCACTGTCCCCAGTGTTATTTAACATCTATTTACTGCCCTTGTGTCAAATTCTATCGGCACTAAATATTCAGTTTAAGATCTATGCGGACGATGTACAACTTTTTGTCCCTTATAAATCCTCTTGGACCGATACTATCTCTTTATGTAAACTATACATAAATACCATCGAGCAGTGGTTAAGTCATAGTAGACTTTACAAAAAAACCCTGAGTTTCTATTGCTTAGTGTCATTGAAAACCCAGTAAATAGTCCACCGGTATCAATTACATTAGGAAACGAAGTTATTGAAATTAAAAAAGTTGCACATAATCTGGGAATACAAGTAGACTCTAAATTATCCCTAACTAATCATGTTTCTCATTTAGTAAAAACTTCTTTTTTCATACATTGAAAAGGTTAAAACCACTTCTGTTTAAATCTGACTTTCAAACAGTTCTTCAATCCCTTATATTTTCGGGATTGGATTACTGTAATAGTCTTTTCTTAGGTTTGTCCGATTCTACTCTAAAACCATTACAGCAGATCCAAAATGCTGCATCCCGCTTATTAACAGGTTCACCAATGAGGCACCATATCACACCCATTCTATCTGGATTACATTGGCTTCCTATCAAATACCGTGTTAAATACAAGGTTGTGTCATTAATTCACTCATTAATTCATAACTCCGATTCATCATGGTTATGTTCTACACTAAGGTTATACAAACCAAAGAGAAGTCTTAGATCTGCCAATAAGAATTTGCTAGATGTGCCTACAGTGAGATTAGCAAGGCTGAATTTAACCAGAGAAAAAGCTTTTTCGGTGGCAGGTCCCTTACTTTGGAACTCTCTTCCTAATGCACTGAGACAAACTGCAAACCGCACCGAATTTAAAAAATTGGTAAAAACGCACGTTTTTAAAGAAGCGTTTGGGGTTTCAGACACAGGACTATAATTAACCCTGAAATGTTATACTTTTTTTTCCTTTCTGCAATTGCTTAAAGAAGTGACTGCGGACTTAGATACAGAATCTCATAATTTAGCTGGGAATAAATTGGCTTATTCTGTTAACAGCATAGTACTCGCAGCATATTATTATTAGGTTATTAGGTGGATACCTTATCAGTTTTTACTCTTATTTCTGACTTTACTTATCTTTGTAAAATAATTAAGCATAGTTAATTTTAATTATTATTAAGAGATTTTATTAGATTTAGGGTTTAATTGAATTTATTGTATTTTCTTTGCTTTTTCATTCTTGCTTTATCTTTTATTTTGTTTGCATAGTTTACTTATATTTTACTTTATTTTACTCATTTATCTAATTTAGTTGTTAATTATTTTATTTTTATTTTATTTTTCTCTAATTTTTATGTTTATTTTTGTAAACCGTTTTGGTGAGCGATTTCGCTTTTGAAAGACGGTATAGAAATGTTTTTAAATAAATAAATAAAAACTCTATGAAGCTCCTGCTTTAAGCTCCTCAAAATAGGTGAAAACCAAAAAGTAGATATATGCCTCTTAAATACTCTCATCTGAGCTGGAGCACACTTATCCAAAGAAATATGCAGTGATGTTTTCCAGTGATTCAATAGGACTTTCAACCTCTTCCTCTACTGGGTCTGAAAGGAGTGGTAACCATTTTTCCCTTAATAACTCTTTATATATTGCAGGTTTTCTAACAATAGTATGGGGTAGATTTTCAGACCGCGCGAATAGGCGTACTTTTGCTGGCGCATCAGGCGCAAGCAAAAGTACGCGGGATTTTAGTAGATACGCGCGGAGCCGCGCGTATCCGCTAAAATCCGGGATCGGCGCGCGCAAGGCTATGGATTTTGTATAGCCGGCGTGCGCCGAGCCGCGCACCCTACCTCCGTTCCCTCCGAGGCCGCTCCGAAATCGGAGCGGCCTCGGAGGGAACTTTCTTTTGCCCTCCCCTCACCTTCCCCTCCCTTCCCCTACCTAACCCACCCGCCCGGCCCTGTCTAAACCCCATCCTTACCTTTGTCGGGGGATTTACGCCTCCCGGAAGGAGGTGTAAATCCCCGCGCGCCAGCGGGCCGCTAGCGTGCCGGGACGCGACCTGGGGGCGAGTACGGAGGGCGCGGTCACGCCCCCGGACCGCCCCGGGCCGTAACCACGCCCCCGGACCCGCCCCCAAAACGCTGCCGACACGCCCCCTAAACGCCGCGACGACCAGGCCCGCCCACCAACATGCCCCCGACACGCCCCCCTCCGAAAACCCCGGGACTTATGCGAGTCCCGGGGCTCTGCGCGCGCCGGTAGGCCTATGTAAAATAGGCTCACCGGCGCGCAGGGCCCTGCTCGCCTAAATCCGCCCGGATTTGGGCGGATTTAGGCGAGCAGGGCTCTTAAAATCCACCCCTATATGTTTTAGCTGTTCTATCCAATTGTAACTTTGGGTGAAACAGCTTACAATGAATCATATAGTGATCTGACCATGGAACTTCACTGTTATATTCACAAAAATAACCTATCCAGTTATTTGGCATAAAAACTAAATCTAGTGTATGGCCTTGATTGTGCTTAGGGGAATGTATTAATTGCACCCATCCCAAAACATCTAAAGCTTCTAACATGTCTTGATAGTTGACTGAAAAAGGGCTACAGTCCATCCAAAGATTAAAATCCCAACATTATTGTATTTTTAACATCAGCCTTCAGAGTTATTTGCTTATCCACAAAAATATTCACATTTTTGTCCAGATAACCTGGTGGAGCATACCGTATTTTCCGGCATATAAGACGAGTTTTTAACCCCTGAAAATCTTCTCAAAAGTCGGGGGTCATCTTATACGCCGGGTATCGTCTTATAGGGCGTATACCGTAGTTGTTGCCGGTAATCCAAAGTTACAGCGTCTGGTGCATTCCCCGCGCCCTCGCTCCTCGAGTCACTCCCCCGGATGCTGTAAAAGCAAGCCCCTTTTGCCCATCACCGGCTAATCGAGCAGCGCGCCCTCACTCCTCGAGTCACTCCCTCCTGCTGTAAATGTTGGAATGCGTTGGAAGAGGGGTAGTCTTATATGGCGAGTATATCCCAAACTCTATATTTTAACTGGAAAGGTTGGGGGTCATCTTATACGCCCAGTTGTCTTATACACCGGAAAATATGGTAATTTAAGCAAAGACTCCAGTTCTGCATTGAAGAAAGAAATAACATCTCTAGAGGTATTGGAACATTTATTTATTTATTTAGAAACTTTTTTTTTTTTATACCGGCATTCGTAGGACACATCATGTCGGTTTACAAAAAACTGAGAAGGAAAGGAAATTACAATGAACAGGGGAGGGGGTAACTGGAAGATATACATAAGTACAGGAGAGGAGAGTCAACAGGCAGCGTTACAACTATTTGCATTGGATTAGGATTATATATGCAAATGAACTAATATACAATGTTACCTGGCATGTGCACTTGATACACTTAGTATATGAGGATATTTACATTAATACAGGTGCAAGTAGTACAGTAATACAGGAGCGTGCAAGAGCGATAAGAGGCTGGTGATGGGGGGAGGGTGGGGAAGGAGGGAGGGGGAGTGAGGAGAAGGGGTGGAGGGGCGGAGTAGGGGGGAGGGAGGGCGGGGGTACAGTGGGCAATGGGGGAGGGAGCCGGGGAGGGAGTGGGGATGGTAGGCAGGGGGGTGTGGGCTAGGGGGAAGGGGGAAGGGGAGGGAGCGGGGAGTGTACTGGAAAGGTGGATTGAGGTCAGGGAAAAGGTTATAGGCTGGGACGGGACTGAGGAGGATTAAGGATCAAGGAGAAAATAGGTTAGGATTGGGTGGGATTGGGGTATGCTTGTTTAAAGAGCCATGTCTTGATTCCTTTTTTGAAATGGCTCAGGGACGGTTCTAAGCGGAGTCTGACGGGTAGAGAATTCCAGAGGGTAGGGCCTGCTATGGAGAAGGCTCTATCCCTGGTGGCGGTGAGGTGCCCAATTTTAAGTGAGGGAGTTTGGAGAGTGCCAGCAAGGGAGTTTCTAGTGGGGTGATTAGCTTGGCGGAATCGAGGCATGTCTTCAAGCCAGGGTGAATTGTTGTTGTATAATGTGTTGTGGAGGATGGTGAGTGTTTTATATTGGGAACGGAAGGTGATGGGGAGCCAATGGAGATCTTGGAGTATGGGAGTGATGTGTTCAGTTTTTCTGGTGTTTGTTAAAATTCTTGCCATGGCATTTTGGAGGATTTGGAGTGGTTTGATGGTAGAGGCAGGGAGGCCTAGGAGGAGGGAGTTGCAATAGTCGAGTTTGGTTAGTATGGTGGTTTGCATAACCGTGCGGAAGTCATGGGCGTGGAGAAGGGGCTTCAGTTTTTTGAGGATTTGTAGTTTATAGAAGCCCCCTTTTAGAAGTGATTTAATGTGGGGTTTGAAGCTGAGTTGATTGTCTAGGGTTACTCCTAAATCTCTGACACTGGGCGGTAGTGCGTGTACTTGTGAGGCGTTGAGAATCATATGGTGGATTGAGTTGAGGGGTTGGTTAGCTAGGATGAGGATTTCAGTTTTCGAGGTGTTGAGTGCTAGGTGGAGATTGGAGAGGAGAGAATTAATGGATGTCAGGCATATTTCCCAGTGTTGGAGGGTTTCGCTGATGGATTTTTTAATTGGAATAAGTATTTGTACGTCGTCTGCGTACAAGAAGAATTTAGTCCTAGTTTAGAGAGGAGGTGGCAGAGAGGGAGTAAGTATATATTGAAGAGGGTGGAGGAAAGAGAGGAGCCTTGGGGTACCCCTTGTGTGAGGGGAATGTGTGCGGATTCAAATTTATCAAGCTTGACTAAGTAGTGACGGTGGTCTAGGTATGAGGAGAACCAGGATAAGGCTGTGTTTGAGATGCCTATCTCTGCTAATCGAGATATTAGGATTTGATGATTCACGGTATCGAAGGCGGCTGAGATATCAAGAAGGGCAAGTATGTATGATTGGCCATGGTCCATGCCTTTAAGGATGGTATCAGTTATTGCGAGTAGGAGTTTTTCGGTGCTTCGGTCTTTACGAAAACCATATTGAGTGGGGTGTAGGATATTGTTTTTTTCTAGGAAATCGGAGAGTTGGGTGTTAGCCACTTTCTCCATGATTTTAGATATGAAGGGCAGATTGGAAATGGGCCTGTAATTTGCAGGGTCATTGTGGTCGAGGGTGGGTTTCTTTAGTAGTGGCTTCACGATGGCGAGTTTAAGTGGGTCAGGGACTTTCCCGGAGGTGAAGGAGCAGTTTATGATTTCTGCTATAGGTTTTGCAATAGCAGAGGGGATGGAGAGGAGGATTTTTGATGGGATGGTGTCTGCAGTATGAGTGGATGGTCGCATCTTTTTTAGTATGGATTCAACTTCTTTCACAGAGGTAGTGCCAAGGGAGTCGAGGTTGGTGTTGTTGTCAATCGGTAGTGGGTCTGTGGGTGCGGGGTTAGGGGGTAGACGTGTAAGAATTTTAGAAATTTTGTTTTGAAAGTAGTCTGCTAGTTTCTCACATTTCTCTATGCTGTTTATTTCTTGTGAGGAGGGAAAGGGGGACTTTGTGAGTTCTGTAACAAGGCAAAATAAGGCGTTTGGATTGAATTTATAACTGTGGATTTTTGCTGCGTAGAAGTCACGTTTGGCGTGGATAGTTGCTTGACGGTATGTGTGCAAAGTGTGTTTGTAGGCCATTTTGAGTGTGGGAGTAGGTTGTTTACGCCAGGTACGTTCCTTGGTTCTGAGGTCTCGCTTTAGTTTTCTTAGTTCATCGGTGTACCATGGCTTTCTCTCGGTACGTGTGGAGGTTATTGTTTTATGGATGATGGGGCAAAGATCATTGGCTATGTTGGATATGGACTTATTCCAAGATAGAAGAGCGGTGTCCGGGTTAGTTAAGTCGAGGTTTTCACTTACTTTGCTGAAAGCTAGGGAGAGTTCCTCCGAGGGGCATTGTTTGCGGAGGGAGATTGTTTTTTTAAGTGGGCTTGAGATCGGCGTATCAGTATTAATGGTGAGGAGGGCATTGATGAGAAAATGGTCTGACCAGGGGATGGGGGTGGTGGTGGGAGTTTGGGGTACTGTTATGCATGTGTTGACAAAGAGGAGGTCGAGGGTGTGGCCAGCTTTGTGTGTGGGCTCGGAGATTAGCTGTCTGAAGCCCAGGGCTTTGAGGGTGAAAAGTAGGGTTTCACAGGCAGGTGTGTTGGGGTGGGAGTCTACATGGAGATTGAAGTCTCCGAGTATCACTGCGGGTGTGTCTGGCTTTATGTTGTCGGTGATGTATTCAATGAAGGGGGATGGGTCCTGTTCAAGTATGCCGGGCGGGGCGTAGACGAGGCAGACTTGCAGGGATTTGGATTTGAAAAGACCAATTTCAAGTCGGGGGGGGGGGGGAACTGGTCTGAAGCTTGAGATTAAGGAATTTCTTGGTTGCAAGGAGTATGCCTCCTCCTCTTTTTTTGGGCCTTGGAATGGAGAAAATGTCGTATGTCTGTGTTGGGAGTTGGTTGATAAAAACGTGGTCTGAGTTCTTTAGCCAGGATTCTGTGATAGCACAGATGTCTGGGTTGGTGTCAGTGAGTAAGTCTTGAAGTATGGGGGCTTTCTTTAGGATGGACTGTGCGTTGAATAGGGAGATGGTCAGTGTTGCTAGGCCTAGCAGCTGTGTGAGGGGAGAAATCATGATGGGCACTAGGGATTTGTGCTGGGTAAAGGAGTGAGGGTGTGCTAAGCGGAGGGTCCGCCGGTCGGGGTGATGTATGATCGGGATAGTGGGGAAGCACATTTTGGGAGGGGACAGACGGGAGGTGGGTAGATGGGTGGGTGGGAGTCGGTCGACAGGTTAGGATGGGGGAGATAGGGCAGGTTGAACTGTGAGGATGGCGGCAGGTGGGAAAATGTCAGATTTGGAGATAGAGTAGGGTGTGCAGTGGGGGTGAGGTGGGCGGATTGCACTGCTGGGTATAGAGTAGTGTGATTGGAGCAGGTTTAAACAGATTGTTTGGAGTAGGTTTTAGGGGAATGAATTGGGCGCGGTACTACACATTCAGAGGTACAGAGTAAAATGGTACAGTGCTGAAAAAAGGGTGGAGTACGGTGTAAAATACAGTAGAGTAAGGAAAACTACGTTGTAATATACAGTGTAATACCATAGTATGTTACAGTATAGTGTTGATAATACAGTATAACTGATACAATGTAACTAATACAGAGTAGTTCAGCATAGCAGGGTCAGTAAAATGCAGCGCACTATAGTACAGCGGTGTAGAATAATATAATATAGTGAGCAGCTTTTGTGAACTTACCAGATAGGTAAGGCCTTACCAGATAGGTAAGGGGCGGATAGGAAATAGGCATTCTTATCTGATGTGAGTTCCATATTAGCAGGTACCAGTACCAGCCAGGAAAAGGAATCTTGAGATCCTGAGATGTATGCTGTGTACTTTGCTGTCCTTTCCGGATAGGGGTAGCGAGATGAGGTGGATGGATGAACAGAGGCTGCTGTACTCAGAGTCCACTTATATGTGCCGGATATGAGAGCAGACGATTTATATTGCTTTTGGGGCTGTCTGCCGGGGCTGCTCGAAGGAGCGCGTCAAAGGGGCAGGCCCCTTTGACGCGCTCCTTCGGCGCGTGACGCTCGGCAATCACCAAAAGACCTCCTCCCTGTTTAAATTTACATGGTTTAGAAAACACCATATAATGTGGTAAAGCTAGATCATTTAATAGAGCTGCATCGGATGAAAGATGCCAAGATTCTGTTACACAGAAAATATCTGGACATCTATCTGCTAATATATCCAACAATATTGGGGCTTTCCTCCGAATCACCTGTCCATTCACCAATAATAATGATAATGTAGCAGGAATCCATTTGGAACCCGATGATGTATAATTTATTTATTTATTTAACATTTTTTTATATACAGACAACTGTTTGCACATCGTATCGGTTTACAGTTAACTAAGAACTAATAGGCGGATCCTTTACATGGAACGGTAACTACAAATTAAAGTTAACAGGTATTACAAGAGACAAAGTAAACAAATTAATAAAAATGTGAACTAATGTACAATATATTTACAAGAGAGTCAACAGTCAGATGGACAAATGGGTTTCAGATAATCATGTGGAGGGATTGGAGAAAGGGTAGTCTTGTTGAAAGAGCCATGTTTTTAGTTTCTTTTTGAATTTTGGGGTGGATGTTTCTGTGCGCAGATCTGGAGGCAGGGAGTTCCAAAGAGTGGGGCCGGCGAGGGAGAAGGCTCTATTCATTGTGTAGATTAGCTTGTAGGGTTTGATAGAGGGGGAACGGAGTAGGGATGTGCATCCGTTTTCCACGTATTTGAAATCCGCAACTTATTTTTTGCTATCTGTTAAATACGTGGGGAGGCAAAACGCATCGCGACTCCCCACGTATTAAACAGATTTCTGTTTAATTCGGCCTAAATAAAAATTTAAACCCCCCCACCCTCCTGACCCCCCCCCAAGACTCACCAAAACTCCCTGGTGGTCCAGCGGTGGGGTCCGAGAACTCACTCAGACCCTCGGTGCTAGTTTCATCATGGCGCCGATAGCCTTTGTCACAGGGGCTACCGGTGCCATTGGTCAGCCCCTGTCACATGGCCATCGGCGCCATCTTGTGCTCCTACCATGTGACAGGGGCTGACCAATGGCACCAGTAGCCCCTGTGACATAGTATGGGCAAAGACTATCGGCGCCATTTTGAGTCCTGGCGTCGGACGGCAGGTCGCTCCGGGACCCCCGTTGGACCCACAGGGACTTTTGGCCAGCTTGGGGGGGGGCCTCCTGACCCCCCCAAGACTTGCCAAAAGTCCAGCGGGGGTCCGGGAGCGACCTCCTTTCACGCTGGCCGCCCGATCCCAATACTCAAAATGGTGCCGATCGCCGCCATTTTGAGACTCAAAATCGCCGTCCCGCCAATACTCAAAATGGCGCCGATCGCCATCAAAGTGATTGATATTTTTACGGTGAAAGAGGGGTCAAGAGGGGAACTGGACAACATCTGAGAAGTCCCAGATTTCCGCCAATTCAGAGACCCCTTTGCCTTCACCCTTTAATACTGAACTTTGATTTAAGTTAATACTTTTAATATCTTTAATACCGAACTAATTTTCAGGCATTGTTTGAGGTTATTGACAAAGGCGTTTACTGGTGTTAAAGTTTAGAATTTGAAAGAACACTTGCAGCTGAAGAGTTAACTGAGTAGCATCTTAGCAGAAAAAGGAAGTGAGTGTGGTTAAATGCAGAGCAATGCTTCCTTCAGTGCAGGCAAACGGAAAGAAAAAAAATTAAGTTTTGTTTGTATAAATGGAGCGTTATTATTGAAGGTGTGCGGATGTGAATAAAGATGGGAGTAAGTTGTGGCATGATTATGCTAATCTGTTGGAGGTTCTCCGTGAGGAGTAGCAATCTGTTATATCTATTAATAAATCTGGGCTTTGATGAGAGAAGCAATCTGGATGAATGGCTCCTAAGAAGGAAGAGTCAACTAACTTGTAGTGTCTCAGATTCTGTTATAGCAATCTGTTATGAATCTGAGATAGTAGTGGTGAATCCCTGGGCCGGTGGCAGATGACCATGCCCCCAGGAGGATGTCCCAAGAGGGACCACCGGCTAGGCTTGAGTATGGAGACAGACACAGATAATTCTTTTATTAGACAGGTTAGTAGAACCACCAGAGGTGACAGTAGTGAGCTGATATGTCCGGCAGGGCTGTAGTCCCTCAGGTACTGGAACCACCATCCAGGATGGCTGAGCTGTTGAGAAACTGTAGAAAGTGAGTAGGCAGAGTAGGTAGAGTTCATGAACAAAACTAGATGACAAAACTCACATAAGGTCTCAAGGAAGCTCAGGAGTTGGAAAGGTTTAGGCCCTCGAGGAGCGAGTACCTGATTCCAGGGATAGCTCTGAGAGAGCAATGGTAACTCACAATTGTTTTTAGCAATGATAGCTTCCAGGCAGAAGATAATCTTCAGAACGTCCAGGAACATGGGCACCTCGAGGAGTGAGTACTGGTTCCTATCTGTAATCTGAAAGTAAAGAAAAGAGCGAGGCCCCCGAGGAGCGGGTACCTCTGGTGAATTAGAGACCCTTAAATATTGGAAGCGGATGATGTCATCTCAGGGGAACGCTCCTGAGGTTCGCGCCCTTGCTGGTACTTCAATCATAGCTCGCGCCCTAGGTCATCAGGCAACATGGCGGATATGCAACGTCGAGCCGGTCCAGGGATGCTGGAGGGAGACGGCATGGAGACGCCGCGGCAGCCAGCCGTCCATCAGACCCAGAGGGAGTTGCCACAGAGGTAAAGAGGGCGGAGTGAGGGCATCGAGCAGCGAAGGATGCAACAGTTGTACATTAGATTTTTATTTTCCAGGTAGACGACCTTCCTGCCATGAAAGAAGTAAGGTTGATATTTTCAAATTTCTTCAGTTTTATTTTCTTTTTCAATTTCTAAACAGAATTCTGAATTTTTATTTTCCAATTTCCAAACACTTTTCAAACACTTTTTTTGGTCTAATTTCACTATTGCTGCTATTTTTGAGCTCAAAATGTGTTAACTGTTGTCTGTCGATGATGAATGAATACTTGTGCAATGAATGGATATGTGTCAGTCTAGTGAAGTATGTGTTCTGTGAAATGTCTGAAGTACTTGAGTTGTTTGTGGTTCTGCTTATTGCAAATGACTTCTAATTGATTAATTTGAATTTGTGTTGCTTTATTACATTAGGTATTTGAATCCATAAACACACATATTTTACTTAGGCCTCAATGAATGAAAGAATGATACACCTTACTGAAAGAGAGAATACACCATTGATTGTCAGAACTTACTCCATCCTTTCCATTCTGAAGTCAGGCTCTTGCCACAGAATTCATCCCACACCCGTCATTATATGAATTGAGTTTTTTACATATTTGCCTGATTTTCTTTTTTGTCTTTGTGTTTGTTGTGCTTTACCCTGATGTAGTTTTCTTGATTGTATGAATCAATGTACCTTGCCCTGACATATGATAATTAATTGGTCCATATGCCTTTTTGCAAGTGCCATGATTTGGATTTTAAAATCAATGATACAATTTGAATTAATGCAGTTTTTCCAAATGTTTTGTAGCAATTTCCAGTCCTATAATTTCTATTATATGATTGCCTGAAATGATCTTCTATCTCTATCCATGGAAGCTAGGTTGATCACATTTGAGACTCCAATGGGGAGTATATAATTCTGTTTAGTAACCCTCCAAAGTACATAATTGATATATGAACACATAGCATGCTGAGCACTTTCCCATAGAATGTGCTGTCACTTGTTTTAATGATTTAATGTTTTAATGATTATCTGAATTGGTCTGTTAAAGAGAAAATTGCAACAGGCGTTAGATTTCCTAAATCTTAAACAACACCATACTATTAGCAATTATAGGTGTCATTCCATTAGTCACTGGGATTCCCTTTCCATATGAACAAATGGATATTATTTGCCCAGAGCAAATTATGTGCTATTTTAAAAGGACAATGTTGTGTTTCCATTGAATTTGTTTTAATTGGTGGGAAAAATTGTTAAATTGGCTTACATTTCTAGGTGAGATTGCAGTGGTTTCTTGTAGTTTGCTTTGATAGTGAGTGTGAATGCCGTGTGAATGTATTTGCCAACCTGTTTATTGTTTTTATGGCTTCAAACAACGTCTTCTATCACCATGAATATAGTCAACGTTAGAGGTCAAATATGACACTGAACCTCTATGCTTCCTTCAATGCAGCAGTCCTGGAAAGAGACCTCCTCAGGATGTCATGTTTAACGAAGACGAGTAAGCTCTAGATACAGGTTCTCAAGGACAATTTATTTATTTATATTTATTTTATTTATTTAAGGTTTTTTTATACCGGCATTCATGAACTCGTTCACATCATGTCGGTTTACAGAAAACAGGGGTGCGGATAATACAACCAAAAAACATAAATAACGTGATGAAGAGAAGCAGTTACAATTAACAAGGGCTAATGAACTGGGAATGTAAGAAATAGAAAGAGATAGAGGAGAATAATTATGTACAAAAGTTCAATATAAATATGGTGTCTCATATGTACAGTCTCTGAGTAGTCTCTGCAAAGCTCGAGAAGTGCATGTTTGAGCGGGAGTCTCTTCCTTTCCTAGGATACATTGTTTCTGCGACGGGATTCTATATGGACCCTGAAAAGGTGTCTGCCATTAAAGATTGGCCCCGTCGCAAGGGATTAAAAGCCCTGCAATTATTTCTTGCATTTGCGAATTTCTATAGCCACTTTATCCCTCAATTGTTACGAGCGCGCGCGGGCTCGGTCGCCTTGAGCTGGTGGTGAGCCCTTGGGCCACGGCAGGACTCAAGGAGGAGCCCCAAGCCACACCGAGGGAGGTGAGCTGAGCAGGCATGGTGAGCCAGGCGGGTACAGAAGCAGGGAGTCCGACCCTCAGCCGGACCTGCACGCCCATGGTAGCCAACACTGGGAAGTTGACTGATGAACGGTCCTCCAACTGTTCCCGGCCCTTTCGGACCTGCCGCAGGGAACGGCAATGGGCAGCAGGCTGGACAGAGGCGAGGGCAGACAGAGTCCTTCACACTGAGACGTCAAACGGGGGCTAAAGCAGACATCCAAAACAGGCTGAAGCAAGACGTTGAAGACATCAGGACGAGGGCAAAGGCTGAAGCAGACATCGTAGACAGGCTGGTGCAGACATCATAGACAAGGCTGGAAGGAAACATGGCACTGTCCATCAGGGCGCCCTACTCAGCCCACCCGTGGGACTGAGTCGCGGACCACCCCGTCCCAGACGCGCCCTACACAGCCCAGGAAGGCTGGTCGCAGACCACTCTGAGAAAGGAGGGTGCAGGGAAGACAAAGCGGAAGATCCAGGCGAACAGGAACTCCGATGCTGGGATACTGACATCCGAAGCCCTTTCGGCTGGCAGGCAGGGAAGCTCAAGAGCCCGTGGGACGAATCCCTCCTGTTGGCCACTCCAGGGCCCAACAGGACAGAAGGCTCAGGAACCAGACAGGACGTAGGGCAGAAGCGAGCAGAACTGGATCAGGACATCAGGAACACATCAAGGCAGACATCAGGAACATCAGGAAGCAAACATCCGGACAGAGACAGGACAAGGAGTCATCAACACAAGGCAGACCACGGTGGACCTGGATCGGCAAGGTTACAGACGACTGTAGAACCCGATCCGCAGGCCCGGTGCAAAAGAAAAGGAAGTCCTTATATACTGGAGGTAGAAGGCAACTCCCTGGGAGGAGCTTGCCAGGACTGCCCACCGCTGGCCCTATAAATGGGGTAGAGAGCTGCGGGCCGGCCCCTAGGAGAAGGGCGTCGCCAAACAGGAAGTCCAAACGCAGGCATGCAAGCCACAGGCACAGCCAGGCCTCTCAGGCCCTGGAGCAAGTCCCGGATGGAACACAGGCGAGGCCCTGGCTTCGGAGCGGCCTCCGGAGGAAGGTAAGATACCTCCTGTAGCACAGCAACAGGGGGGATCGCAACATCAATATTCACTTAAAGTGGCTCCACTTACTACACTTACTAAGAAAGGGGCTGATGTCATCGACTGGCCAGAGGAGGCCTATCAGGCCTTCGAAGACCTTAAAGAGGCCTTTCTATTGGAGACATGTTTATACCATCCAGATATGCTCTGCCCATTTATTGTGGAGGTGGATGCCTCCAACATAGCGGTAGGTGCAGTGCTCTGCCAAAGCTCCAGTACAAGAAGACTACTGCCTTGCTCTTACTTCTCCAAGAAGTTTTCTACGATGGAATGTACAGCATAGGAGACAAGGAGCTCCTAGCAATCAAGCTAGCCTTCGAGGAATGGAGACAATGGCTAGAAGGAGCTAGTCATCCTATCACAGTATATATTGATCATAAAAATTTAGAATTCCTGTGTCAAGGTCAGTGCCTAAACCCCAGGCAAGCTCGCTGGTCTCTCTTCTTCAATCACTTCAACTTTGTACTTCGCTATCGACCAGCATCTAAAAATGTCTGAGCAGATGCCTTGTCTCGCACCTCAGAGTTGGAGGGAAAGGAGGAGCTCCCACAGTATATCATAGATCCAGCAAAGATCAACTTATCTAGTACCATTGTAAGTGCTCTTGGAAGGACAGTCGTTCCTCGTCGGAGTCGAAGGAGAGTTTTAAGTTGGGTCCATGACTCTCTCATGGGCGGCCATGCAGGCCGAGAAAGAACTTTAGATCTCCTTAATTGCTATTACTGGTGGCCGAACATGAGGCAAGATGTTCGTACCTACGTCAGTTCATGCCCCACCTGTGCTAGACAAAAGCTCCAAACAGGACTTCCGTGGGGACTTCTGCAACCCTTACCCTTTCCTGTGGAACCCTGGACCCACATAGCTACCGATTTTGTGGTGGATTTGCCATCATCAGTGAGGAACACTGTCATTTGGGTAATAGTGGATCGCTTCTCCAAGATGGCCCATGTTGTTCCACTTCCAAAGTTACCTTCTGCACCAGAGCTTGCCCGACTTTTCACACAGCACATCTTCCAATCTCATGGTCTTCCACAGAATATCGTATCGGATCGAGGTCCCCAGTTTACCGCCCGATACTGGAGGGCGTTGTGCAAGAAATTTGGGGTTCAATTAAACCTGTCTACAGCTTTCCATCCTCAAAGTAATGGGCAGACCGAACGGATGAATCGCTCATTAAAGACATTCCTGCGCATCTTTGTTACCGAGAGGCAAAACAATTGGGTGGCGCTGTTACCATGGGCTGAGTTTTCCTACAACAACCATGCCCATTCAGCCATGGGAAGGTCACCCTTCCAAGTAGTATATGGTAGAGATGTGGTTCGGTTTTTTTTGCCGGGTCGTTTTTTGACTCGGATACCTCGTGGTAAATTCCGGGTTTTCTCGTTCCGTTTTTTGAAAACCGGAATGAGGAAACCCGAAATCAGGCCAAAAAACGAAACGGCAAAGAAAACTTAAAAAAAAACCACCCCAAGCATTTAAAATCCGTTTTCTACGTAAATAAAACTACCCCCCATCCCGATCCCTCCCCAAGACTTACTAAGTACATCCCTAGGGTCCAGCGCGGTCCCCGGGTTCCATTTGCCGTGCCGTGCCGTGCCCGTGATAATTCAAGCCGTGCTCTGTAAAATGGTGCCGAATAGCCTCTGAACTACCATGTCACAGGGGCTACCGGCGCCATTGGTCAGCCCCTGTCACATGGCCATCGGCACCATCTTGTGCTGCTGTCATGTGACTGGAGCTGACCAATGGCGCCGAAAGCCTCTGTGACATAGTATGGGCAAAGGCTATCGGCGCCATTTTGATTAGTGGCAGCCGACAGCAAAATCGCTTTCGGACCCCTGCTGGACCCCCAGGGATTATTGGCAAGCCTTGGGGGGGTCAGGAGGGGGCTCTTGACCCCCCCAAGGCTTGCCAATAATCCCTGGGGGTCCAGCAGGGGTCCGAAAGGATTTCGCTGTCGGCTGCCAGTAATCAAAATGGCGCCGATAGCCTTTGCCCATACTATGTCACAGAGGCTTTCGGCGCCATTGGTCAGCTCCAGTCACATGACAGGAGCACAAGATGGCACCGATGGCCATGTGACAGGGGCTGACCAATGGCGCCGGTAGCCCCTGTGACATGGTAGTTCAGAGGCTATTCGGCACCATTTTACAGAGCACGGCTTGAATTATCACGGGCACGGCACAGCACGGCAAATGGAACCCGGGGACCGCGCTGGACCACCAGGGATGTACTTAGTAAGTCTTGGGGAGGGATCGGGATCGGGGGGGGGGGGGGTGTTGTATTATAGCTTATTTTAATGTTTGGGGTGGTTTGGGGTGGTTTTTAATTTAAAAAAAAAAAAAAGTGTCCCTCTCCCCATGCAAACCCGAAAAACGAAATTTCCCCGAAATTCGGGGAAAATTCTTTTCGGGTTTCAGGGTCACCAAAACCACAACGAAATAGGAAATTTCGCTGTGATTTTCAAATTCTGGAGATAAACGAACCACATGTCTAGTATATGGTCGACAACTCAAGCCTCCAATTCCTCTGCCGATATCTGTTCCTTCGCCGGCAGCTCAACTCTCTGCCTTACAATTACAGAACCTTTGGAGTTCCGTGCAAAGAAGACTCTCCAGGTCTGCGAAACTCGCAAAAAGGTATGCTGATTGGCACCCACAACCAGCACCTGTGTTCCTACCAGGCGACAAGGTGTGGTTAAACACTAAGAATCTGCATCTTCGGGTTCCATCACGGAAGTTAGCCCCCAAGGTACTGTGGCCCTTTTTGTGTGGCGGAGAGAGTGGGTCTAGTGTAATATCGACTATGCCTTCCCACTACATTACGCGTTCACAATGTGTAACACGTATCTTTACTGAAACCAGTAGTGCTGTCCAGATATCACCTTCGATCACCTGACCCTACGACCACCCCAATACAAAACGACGTGACTTATGAAGTTCGAGAAGTACTCGACGTTCGCTTTCACCATCGTTGATGGGAGTAACTCCTAGCATGGGAAGGATGTGGTCCTGAAGAGAACACATGGAAGCCTGCTCGAAACATCCTGGACAAGTCTCTTCTGCAACAATTTCATCTGGAGCATCCTGGTAAACCAGGGCCTTTGAGGAGGGGGCGTAAGGGGGGGGAACTGTTGTGGTCCTGGTCGAGACCCTCGTGACCGGGTCTTTACCTCGCCTTCCCTGGAGTTTCGGCAGCAGGCCCCTGGATTCCCTGGGCCTACTCAGCCCACCTCGGCGGCGTCTCCACGAGGCAGAAGCCGCCGAGCTTCAGGATTCTGACTCCGCCCCTCTAGGTACGCGCACAAGCGCAGAGGTAATCCTTTTAAAGGGCCTCTGGTGCGAAACCATGGCCAGCCCACAATTATGACGTCAGACGCCGGCGGGAATTTAAACCCGGCGTCTGACCGTGGATCCCTGCCTTGCAACATGGTCGACTCCTAGTGAGTGGTGAGTTGCTTGTTCCTGCATTCTCTTCTGGTCCTGCTTCGGATCCTGCTCCGGTCCTTCTCTGTGATCCTGCTTCCAGCCCTGCTGGCTCTCGGATCCTTCCTGCTCCAGCTCCAGTCCTGCTTCACTGCACCACTGAATATCCCTGTAAAGTTATCCAGATAAATGTATCCCGCTCTCTGTAAGATAGCCGTCTCTATTCAATAGTACAGGAGGCTGCACCACTGAATATCCCTCTAAAGTTACCCAGATAAATGTATCCCGCTCTCTGTAAGATATCCGTCTCTATTCAATAGTACAGGAGGCTGCACCACTGAATATCCCTCTAAAGTTACCCAGATAAATGTATCCCGCTCTCTGTAAGATATCCATCTCTATTCAATAGTACAGGAGGCTGCACCACTGAATATCCCTCTAAAGTTACCCAGATAAATGTATCCCGCTCTCTGTAAGATATCCATCTCTATTCAATAGTACAGGAGGCTGCACCACTGAATATCCCTCTAAAGTTACCCAGATAAATGTATCCCGCTCTCTGTAAGATATCCATCTCTATTCAATAGTACAGGAGGCTGCACCACTGAATATCCCTCTAAAGTTACCCAGATAAATGTATCCCGCTCTCTGTAAGATATCCATCTCTATTCAATAGTACAGGAGGCTGCACCACTGAATATCCCTCTAAAGTTACCCAGATAAATGTATCCCGCTCTCTGTAAGATATCCATCTCTATTCAATAGTACAGGAGGCTGCACCACTGAATATCCCTCTAAAGTTACCCAGATAAATGTATCCCGCTCTCTGTAAGATATCCATCTCTATTCAATAGTACAGGAGGCTGCACCACTGAATATCCCTCTAAAGTTACCCAGATAAATGTATCCTGCTCTCTGTAAGATATCCGTCTCTATTCAATAGTACAGGAGGCTGCACCACTGAATATCCCTCTAAAGTTACCCAGATAAATGTATCCCGCTCTCTGTAAGATATCCGTCTCTATTCAATAGTACAGGAGGCTGCACCACTGAATATCCCTCTAAAGTTACCCAGATAAATGTATCCCGCTCTCTGTAAGATATCCGTCTCTATTCAATAGTACAGGGGGGCTGCACCACTGAATATCCCTCTAAAGTTACCCAGATAAATGTATCCCGCTCTCTGTAAGATATCCGTCTCTATTCAATAGTACAGGAGGCTGCACCACTGAATATCCCTCTAAAGTTACCCAGATAAATGTATCCCGCTCTCTGTAAGATATCCGTCTCTATTCAATAGTACAGGAGGCTGCACCACTGAATATCCCTCTAAAGTTACCCAGATAAATGTATCCCGCTCTCTGTAAGATATCCATCTCTATTCAATAGTACAGGAGGCTGCACCACTGAATATCCCTCTAAAGTTACCCAGATAAATGTATCCCGCTCTCTGTAAGATATCCATCTCTATTCAATAGTACAGGAGGCTGCACCACTGAATATCCCTCTAAAGTTACCCAGATAAATGTATCCCTGCTCTCTGTAAGATATCCAGTCTCTATTCAATAGTACAGGAGGCTGCACCACTGAATATCCCTCTAAAGTTACCCAGATAAATGTATCCCGCTCTCTGTAAGATATCCGTCTCTATTCAATAGTACAGGAGGCTGCACCACTGAATATCCCTCTAAAGTTACCCAGATAAATGTATCCCGCTCTCTGTAAGATATCCGTCTCTATTCAATAGTACAGGAGGCTGCACCACTGAATATCCCTCTAAAGTTACCCAGATAAATGTATCCCGCTCTCTGTAAGATATCCATCTCTATTCAATAGTACAGGAGGCTGCACCACTGAATATCCCTCTAAAGTTACCCAGATAAATGTATCCCGCTCTCTGTAAGATATCCATCTCTATTCAATAGTACAGGAGGCTGCACCACTGAATATCCCTCTAAAGTTACCCAGATAAATGTATCCTGCTCTCTGTAAGATATCCATCTCTATTCAATAGTACAGGAGGCTGCACCACTGAATATCCCTCTAAAGTTACCCAGATAAATGTATCCCGCTCTCTGTAAGATATCCATCTCTATTCAATAGTACAGGAGGCTGCACCACTGAATATCCCTCTAAAGTTACCCAGATAAATGTATCCCGCTCTCTGTAAGATATCCATCTCTATTCAATAGTACAGGAGGCTGCACCACTGAATATCCCTCTAAAGTTACCCAGATAAATGTATCCCGCTCTCTGTAAGATATCCATCTCTATTCAATAGTACAGGAGGCTGCACCACTGAATATCCCTCTAAAGTTACCCAGATAAATGTATCCCGCTCTCTGTAAGATATCCATCTCTATTCAATAGTACAGGAGGCTGCAGCACTGAATATCCCTCTAAAGTTACCCAGATAAATGTATCCCACTCTCTGTAAGATATCCATCTCTATTCAATAGTACAGGAGGCTGCACCACTGAATATCCCTCTAAAGTTACCCAGATAAATGTATCCCGCTCTCTGTAAGATATCCATCTCTATTCAATAGTACAGGAGGCTGCACCACTGAATATCCCTCTAAAGTTACCCAGATAAATGTATCCCGCTCTCTGTAAGATATCCGTCTCTATTCAATAGTACAGGAGGCTGCACCACTGAATATCCCTCTAAAGTTACCCAGATAAATGTATCCCGCTCTCTGTAAGATATCCGTCTCTATTCAATAGTACAGGAGGCTGCACCACTGAATATCCCTCTAAAGTTACCCAGATAAATGTATCCCGCTCTCTGTAAGATGTCCAGTCTCTATTCAATAGTACAGGAGGCTGCACCACTGAATATCCCTCTAAAGTTACCCAGATAAATGTATCCCGCTCTCTGTAAGATATCCAGTCTCTATTCAATAGTACAGGAGGCTGCACCACTGAATATCCCTCTAAAGTTACCCAGATAAATGTATCCCGCTCTCTGTAAGATATCCAGTCTCTATTCAATAGTACAGGAGGCTGCACCACTGAATATCCCTCTAAAGTTACCCAGATAAATGTATCCCGCTCTCTGTAAGATATCCAGTCTCTATTCAATAGTACAGGAGGCTGCACCACTGAATATCCCTCTAAAGTTACCCAGATAAATGTATCCCGCTCTCTGTAAGATATCCATCTCTATTCAATAGTACAGGAGGCTGCACCACTGAATATCCCTCTAAAGTTACCCAGATAAATGTATCCCGCTCTCTGTAAGATATCCATCTCTATTCAATAGTACAGGAGGCTGCACCACTGAATATCCCTCTAAAGTTACCCAGATAAATGTATCCCGCTCTCTGTAAGATATCCATCTCTATTCAATAGTACAGGAGGCTGCACCACTGAATATCCCTCTAAAGTTACCCAGATAAATGTATCCCGCTCTCTGTAAGATATCCATCTCTATTCAATAGTACAGGAGGCTGCACCACTGAATATCCCTCTAAAGTTACCCAGATAAATGTATCGTGCTCTCTGTAAGATATCCATCTCTATTCAATAGTACAGGAGGCTGCACCACTGAATATCCCTCTAAAGTTACCCAGATAAATGTATCCCGCTCTCTGTAAGATATCCGTCTCTATTCAATAGTACAGGAGGCTGCACCACTGAATATCCCTCTAAAGTTACCCAGATAAATGTATCCCGCTCTCTGTAAGATATCCGTCTCTATTCAATAGTACAGGAGGCTGCACCACTGAATATCCCTCTAAAGTTACCCAGATAAATGTATCCTGCTCTCTGTAAGATATCCGTCTCTATTCAATAGTACAGGAGGCTGCACCACTGAATATCCCTCTAAAGTTACCCAGATAAATGTATCCCGCTCTCTGTAAGATATCCATCTCCATTCAATAGTACAGGAGGCTGCACCACTGAATATCCCTCTAAAGTTACCCAGATAAATGTATCCCGCTCTCTGTAAGATATCCATCTCTATTCAATAGTACAGGAGGCTGCACCACTGAATATCCCTCTAAAGTTACCCAGATAAATGTATCCCGCTCTCTGTAAGATATCCGTCTCTATTCAATAGTACAGGAGGCTGCACCACTGAATATCCCTCTAAAGTTACCCAGATAAATGTATCCCGCTCTCTGTAAGATGTCCATCTCTATTCAATAGTACAGGAGGCTGCACCACTGAATATCCCTCTAAAGTTACCCAGATAAATGTATCCCGCTCTCTGTAAGATATCCGTCTCTATTCAATAGTACAGGAGGCTGCACCACTGAATATCCCTCTAAAGTTACCCAGATAAATGTATCCCGCTCTCTGTAAGATATCCGTCTCTATTCAATAGTACAGGAGGCTGCACCACTGAATATCCCTCTAAAGTTACCCAGATAAATGTATCCCGCTCTCTGTAAGATATCCGTCTCTATTCAATAGTACAGGAGGCTGCACCACTGAATATCCCTCTAAAGTTACCCAGATAAATGTATCCCGCTCTCTGTAAGATATCCATCTCTATTCAATAGTACAGGAGGCTGCACCACTGAATATCCCTCTAAAGTTACCCAGATAAATGTATCCCGCTCTCTGTAAGATATCCATCTCTATTCAATAGTACAGGAGGCTGCACCACTGAATATCCCTCTAAAGTTACCCAGATAAATGTATCCCTGCTCTCTGTAAGATATCCATCTCTATTCAATAGTACAGGAGGCTGCACCACTGAATATCCCTCTAAAGTTACCCAGATAAATGTATCCCGCTCTCTGTAAGATATCCATCTCTATTCAATAGTACAGGAGGCTGCACCACTGAATATCCCTCTAAAGTTACCCAGATAAATGTATCCCGCTCTCTGTAAGATATCCATCTCTATTCAATAGTACAGGAGGCTGCACCACTGAATATCCCTCTAAAGTTACCCAGATAAATGTATCCCGCTCTCTGTAAGATATCCATCTCTATTCAATAGTACAGGAGGCTGCACCACTGAATATCCCTCTAAAGTTACCCAGATAAATGTATCCCGCTCTCTGTAAGATATCCATCTCTATTCAATAGTACAGGAGGCTGCACCACTGAATATCCCTCTAAAGTTACCCAGATAAATGTATCCCGCTCTCTGTAAGATATCCGTCTCTATTCAATAGTACAGGAGGCTGCACCACTGAATATCCCTCTAAAGTTACCCAGATAAATGTATCCCGCTCTCTGTAAGATATCCGTCTCTATTCAATAGTACAGGAGGCTGCACCACTGAATATCCCTCTAAAGTTACCCAGATAAATGTATCCCGCTCTCTGTAAGATATCCATCTCTATTCAATAGTACAGGAGGCTGCAGCACTGAATATCCCTCTAAAGTTACCCAGATAAATGTATCCCGCTCTCTGTAAGATATCCATCTCTATTCAATAGTACAGGAGGCTGCACCACTGAATATCCCTCTAAAGTTACCCAGATAAATGTATCCCGCTCTCTGTAAGATATCCGTCTCTATTCAATAGTACAGGAGGCTGCACCACTGAATATCCCTCTAAAGTTACCCAGATAAATGTATCCCGCTCTCTGTAAGATATCCGTCTCTATTCAATAGTACAGGAGGCTGCACCACTGAATATCCCTCTAAAGTTACCCAGATAAATGTATCCCGCTCTCTGTAAGATATCCGTCTCTATTCAATAGTACAGGAGGCTGCACCACTGAATATCCCTCTAAAGTTACCCAGATAAATGTATCCCGCTCTCTGTAAGATATCCATCTCTATTCAATAGTACAGGAGGCTGCATCACTGAATATCCCTCTAAAGTTACCCAGATAAATGTATCCCGCTCTCTGTAAGATATCCATCTCTATTCAATAGTACAGGAGGCTGCACCACTGAATATCCCTCTAAAGTTACCCAGATAAATGTATCCCGCTCTCTGTAAGATATCCATCTCTATTCAATAGTACAGGAGGCTGCACCACTGAATATCCCTCTAAAGTTACCCAGATAAATGTATCGTGCTCTCTGTAAGATATCCATCTCTATTCAATAGTACAGGAGGCTGCACCACTGAATATCCCTCTAAAGTTACCCAGATAAATGTATCCCGCTCTCTGTAAGATATCCGTCTCTATTCAATAGTACAGGAGGCTGCACCACTGAATATCCCTCTAAAGTTACCCAGATAAATGTATCCCGCTCTCTGTAAGATATCCATCTCTATTCAATAGTACAGGAGGCTGCACCACTGAATATCCCTCTAAAGTTACCCAGATAAATGTATCCCGCTCTCTGTAAGATATCCGTCTCTATTCAATAGTACAGGAGGCTGCACCACTGAATATCCCTCTAAAGTTACCCAGATAAATGTATCCCGCTCTCTGTAAGATATCCATCTCTATTCAATAGTACAGGAGGCTGCACCACTGAATATCCCTCTAAAGTTACCCAGATAAATGTATCCCGCTCTCTGTAAGATATCCATCTCTATTCAATAGTACAGGAGGCTGCACCACTGAATATCCCTCTAAAGTTACCCAGATAAATGTATCCCGCTCTCTGTAAGATATCCATTCTCTATTCAATAGTACAGGAGGCTGCACCACTGAATATCCCTCTAAAGTTACCCAGATAAATGTATCCCGCTCTCTGTAAGATATCCATCTCTATTCAATAGTACAGGAGGCTGCACCACTGAATATCCCTCTAAAGTTACGCAGATAAATGTATCCCGCTCTCTGTAAGATATCCATCTCTATTCAATAGTACAGGAGGCTGCACCACTGAATATCCCTCTAAAGTTACCCAGATAAATGTATCCCGCTCTCTGTAAGATATCCAGTCTCTATTCAATAGTACAGGAGGCTGCACCACTGAATATCCCTCTAAAGTTACCCAGATAAATGTATCCCGCTCTCTGTAAGATATCCAGTCTCTATTCAATAGTACAGGAGACTGCACCACTGAATATCCCTCTAAAGTTACCCAGATAAATGTATCCCGCTCTCTGTAAGATATCCATCTCTATTCAATAGTACAGGAGGCTGCACCACTGAATATCCCTCTAAAGTTACCCAGATAAATGTATCCCGCTCTCTGTAAGATATCCATCTCTATTCAATAGTACAGGAGGCTGCACCACTGAATATCCCTCTAAAGTTACCCAGATAAATGTATCGTGCTCTCTGTAAGATATCCATCTCTATTCAATAGTACAGGAGGCTGCACCACTGAATATCCCTCTAAAGTTACCCAGATAAATGTATCCCGCTCTCTGTAAGATATCCATCTCTATTCAATAGTACAGGAGGCTGCACCACTGAATATCCCTCTAAAGTTACCCAGATAAATGTATCCCGCTCTCTGTAAGATATCCATCTCTATTCAATAGTACAGGAGGCTGCACCACTGAATATCCCTCTAAAGTTACCCAGATAAATGTATCCCGCTCTCTGTAAGATATCCATCTCTATTCAATAGTACAGGAGGCTGCACCACTGAATATCCCTCTAAAGTTACCCAGATAAATGTATCCCGCTCTCTGTAAGATATCCATCTCTATTCAATAGTACAGGAGGCTGCACCACTGAATATCCCTCTAAAGTTACCCAGATAAATGTATCCCGCTCTCTGTAAGATATCCATCTCTATTCAATAGTACAGGAGGCTGCACCACTGAATATCCCTCTAAAGTTACCCAGATAAATGTATCCCGCTCTCTGTAAGATATCCATCTCTATTCAATAGTACAGGAGGCTGCACCACTGAATATCCCTCTAAAGTTACCCAGATAAATGTATCCCGCTCTCTGTAAGATATCCATCTCTATTCAATAGTACAGGAGGCTGCACCACTGAATATCCCTCTAAAGTTACCCAGATAAATGTATCCCGCTCTCTGTAAGATATCCATCTCTATTCAATAGTACAGGAGGCTGCACCACTGAATATCCCTCTAAAGTTACCCAGATAAATGTATCCCGCTCTCTGTAAGATATCCATCTCTATTCAATAGTACAGGAGGCTGCACCACTGAATATCCCTCTAAAGTTACCCAGATAAATGTATCCCGCTCTCTGTAAGATATCCATCTCTATTCAATAGTACAGGAGGCTGCACCACTGAATATCCCTCTAAAGTTACCCAGATAAATGTATCCCGCTCTCTGTAAGATATCCATCTCTATTCAATAGTACAGGAGGCTGCACCACTGAATATCCCTCTACAGTTACCCAGATAAATGTATCCCGCTCTCTGTA
>NC_042615.1:828412547-828442573 GCF_901001135.1 Rhinatrema bivittatum
CATGACACTCTGGCAAACCAAATCCAATTATTCATTCCCCAAAAACACTGGCTAAGGAACTGTCTGATCTCATCTAATAGTTGGCCACTGAAAGAAGACTAAATGGCTCTCTGTCGGATTTGAATTTCAATTCTGCCCCTTTGTAACAGACAGAGCACAATCTTTGGCAAATGTAATGCCCTAAGATATTAAAGATAGGTAAATAACAAAACAAAATTGCACTTAGCTTCAGCAATTCTCTGGCTCATGAAGATCCCAGCCCCAAAATGATTGAATTCTCCAGCACATGATACTGTGGCAAACCAAATCCAATTATTAATCCCCCAAAAACACTGGCTAAGGAACTGTCTGATCTTATCTAATAATTGGCCCTTGAAAGAAGACTAAATGGCTCTCTGTCGGGTTTGAATTGTAATTCTGCCCCTTTGTAACAGAGAGCACAATCTTTGCCAAATATAATGCCCTAAGATATTAAGCACAGGTAAATACGAAAACAAAATTGCACTGAACTTCAGCAAGGCTCATGAAGATCCCAGCTCCAAAATGATTGAATTCTGCAGCACAAGAGACTGTGGCAAACTAAATCCAATTAGACCCACTGCCAGAAACACTGGTGAAGGAACTGTCTGATGTCATCTAATAGTTGGCGATTGAAAGAAGACCAAATGGCTCTCTTTCGGGTTTGAATTTCAATTCTGCCCATTTGTAACAGACAGAGCACAATCTTTGGCAAATATAATGCCCTAAGATATTAAAGACAGGTAAATAACAAAACAAAATTGCACTTAGCTTCAGCAATTCTCTGGCTCATGAAGACCCATCTCCAAAATGATTCAGTTACCAAGCACATGACACTGTGGCAAACCAAATCCAATTAGTTCCACCCCCACTAACACTGGCTAAGGAACTGTCTGATCTGATTTAATAGTTGTCCCTTGAAATAAGACTAAATGGCTCTCTCTCAAGTTTCAATTTTAATTCTGCCCCTTTGTAAGAAACAGAGCACAATCTTTGGCAAATATCATACCCTAAGATATTAAGGACAGGTAAACAACAAAACAAAATTGCACTTAGCTTCAGCAATTCTCTGGCTCATGAAGATCCAATCTCCAAAGTGATTGAATTCTCCAGCACATGAGACTGTGGCAAACCAAATCCAATTATTAATCCCCCAAAACACTGGCTAAGGAACTGTCTGATCTTATCTAATAGTTGGCCACTGAAAGAAGACTAAATGGCTCTCTGTCGGATTTGAATTTCAATTCTGCCCCTTTGTAACAGACAGAGCACAATCTTTGGCAAATGTAATGCCCTAAGATATTAAGGACAGGTAAATAACAAAACAAAATTGCACTTAGCTTCAGCAATTCTCTGGCTCATGAAGATCCAATCTCCAAAATGATTCAAATACCAAGCACATGACACTGTGGCAAACCAAATCCAATTATTCATTCCCCAAAAACACTGGCTAAGGAACTGTCTGATCTTATCTAATAGTTGGCCACTGAAAGAAGACTAAATGGCTCTCTGTCGGATTTGAATTTCAATTCTGCCCCTTTGTAACAGACAGAGCACAATCTTTGGCAAATGTAATGCCCTAAGATATTAAGGACAGGTAAATAACAAAACAAAATTGCACTTAGCTTCAGCAATTCTCTGGCTCATGAAGATCCCATCTCCAAAATGATTCAGTTACCAAGCACATGACACTGTGGCAAACCAAATCCAATTAGTTCCACCCCCACTAACACTGGCTAAGGAACTGTCTGATCTGATTTAATAGTTGTCCCTTGAAATAAGACTAAATGGCTCTCTCTCGGGTTTCAATTTCGATTCTGCCCTTTTGTAACAGACAGGACAGAATCTTTGGCAAATATAATGCCCTAAGATATTAAGCACAGGTAAATAGCAAAACAAAATTGCACTTAACTTCAGCAAGGCTCATGAAGATCCCAGCTCCAAAATGATTGAATTGTCCAGCACATGAGACTGTGGCAAACTAAATCCAGTTAGTCCCACTGCCACAAACACTGGCGAATGAACTGTCTGATATTATTTAATAGTTGGTCCTTGAAAGCAGACTGCATGGCTCTCTTCTAGGTTTCAATTTTAATTCTGCCCCTTTGTAGGAAACAGAGCACAATCTTTGGCAAATATCATACCCTAAGATATTAAGGACAGGTAAACAACAAAACAAAATTGCACTTAGCTTCAGCAATTCTCTGGCTCATGAAGATCCCAGCTCCAAAATGATTGAATTCTCCAGCACATGAGACTGTGGCAAACCAAATCCAATTATTAATCCCCCAAAAACACTGGCTAAGGAACTGTCTGATCTGATCTAATAATTGGCCATTGTAAGAAGACTAAATGGCTCTCTGTCGGGTTTGAATTGTAATTCTGCCCCTTTGTAACAGAGAGCACAATCTTTGGCAAATATAATGCCCTAAGATATTAAGGACAGGTAAATAACAAAACAAAATTGCACTTAGCTTCAGCAATTCTCTGGCTCATGAAGCTCCCAGCTCCAAAATGATTCAGTTACCAAGCACATGACACTGTGGCAAATCAATCCCAATTATTAATCCTCCAAAAACACTGGCTAAGGAACTGTCTGATGTCATCTAATAGTTGGCGATTGAAAGAAGACCAAATGGCTCTCTTTCGGGTTTGAATTTCAATTCTGCCCATTTGTAACAGACAGAGCACAATCTTTGGCAAATATAATGCCCTAAGATATTAAAGACAGGTAAATAACAAAACAAAATTGCACTTAGCTTCAGCAATTCTCTGGCTCATGAAGATCCCAGCTCCAAAATTATTCAGTTACGAAGCACATGACACTCTGGCAAACGAAATCCAATTATTAATCCCCCAAAAATACTGGCTAAGGAACTGTCTGATCTGATTTAATAGTTGTCCCTTGAAATAAGACTAAATGGCTCTCTCTCAGGTTTCAATTTCGATTCTGCCCTTTTGTAACAGACAGGACAGAATCTTTGGCAAATATAATGCCCTAGTATATTAAGCACAGGTAAATAGCAAAACAAAATTGCACTTAACTTCAGCAAGGCTCATGAAGATCCCAGCTCCAAAATGATTGAATTGTCCAGCACATGAGACTGTGGCAAACTAAATCCAGTTAGTCCCACTGCCACAAACACTGGCGAATGAACTGTCTGATATTATTTAATAGTTGGTCCTTGAAAGCAGACTGCATGGCTCTCTTCTAGGTTTCAATTTTAATTCTGCCCCTTTGTAAGAAACAGAGCACAATCTTTGGCAAATATCATACCCTAAGATATTAAGGACAGGTAAACAACAAAACAAAATTGCACTTAGCTTCAGCAATTCTCTGGCTCATGAAGATCCCAGCTCCAAAATGATTGAATTCTCCAGCACATGAGACTGTGGCAAACCAAATCCAATTATTAATCCCCCAAAAACACTGGCTAAGGAACTGTCTGACCTCATCTAATATTTGGCCATTGAAAGAAGACTAAATGGCTCTCTGTCGGGTTTGAATTGTAATTCTGCCCCTTTGTAACAGAGAGCACAATCTTTGGCAAATATAATGCCCTAAGATATTAAGGACAGGTAAATAACAAAACAAAATTGCACTTAGCTTCAGCAATTCTCTGGCTCATGAAGCTCCCAGCTCCAAAATTATTCAGTTACCAAGCACATGACACTGTGGCAAATCAATCCCAATTATTAATCCCCCAAAAATACTGGCTAAGGAACTGTCTGACCTCATCTAATATTTGGCCATTGAAAGAAGACTAAATGGCTCTCTGTCAGGTTTCAATTTCAATTCTGCCTATTTGTAACAGACAGAGCACAATCTTTGGCAAATATAATGCCCTAAGATATTAAGCACAGGTAAATACGAAAACAAAATTGCACTTAACTTCAGCAATGCTCTGGCTCATGAAGATCCCAGCTCCAAAATGATTGAATTCTCCAGCACAAGAGACTGTGGCAAACTAAATCCAATTAGACCCACTGCCAGAAACACTGGTGAAGGAACTGTCTGATGTCATCTAATAGTTGGCGATTGAAAGAAGACTAAATGGCTCTCTGTTGGGTTTGAATTTCAATTCTGCCCATTTGTAACAGACAGAACACAATCTTTGGCAAATATAATGCCCTAAGATATTAAGGACAGGTAAATAACAAAACAAAATTGCACTTAGCTTCAGCAATGCTCTGGCTCATGAAGATCCCAGCTCCAAAATGATTGAATTCTCCAGCACATGAGACTGTGGCAAACCAAATCCAATTATTAATCCCCCAAAAACACTAGCTAAGGAACTGTCTGATCTGATCTAATAATTGGCCATTGTAAGAAGACTAAATGGCTCTCTGTCGGGTTTGAATTGTAATTCTGCCCCTTTGTAACAGAGAGCACAATCTTTGGCAAATATAATGCCCTAAGATATTAAGGACAGGTAAATAACAAAACAAAATTGCACTTAGCTTCAGCAATTCTCTGGCTCATGAAGGTCCCAGCTCCAAAATGATTCAGTTACCAAGCACATGACACTGTGGCAAATCAATCCCAATTATTAATCCTCCAAAAACACTGGCTAAGGAACTGTCTGATGTCATATAATAGTTGGCGATTGAAAGAAGACCAAATGGCTCTCTTTCGGGTTTGAATTTCAATTCTGCCCATTTGTAACAGACAGAGCACAATCTTTGGCAAATATAATGCCCTAAGATATTAAAGACAGGTAAATAACAAAACAAAATTGCACTTAGCTTCAGCAATTCTCTGGCTCATGAAGATCCCAGCTCCAAAATTATTCAGTTACCAAGCACATGACACTGTGGCAAACCAAATCCAATTAGTTCCACCCCCACTAACACTGACTAAGGAACTGTCTGATCTCATCTAATAGTTGGCCATTGAAAGAAGACTAAATGGCTCTCTATCGGGTTTGAATTGTAATTGTGCCCCTTTGTAACAGAGAGCACAATCTTTGGCAAATATAATGCCCTAAGATATTAAGGACAGGTAAATAACAAAACAAAATTGCACTTAGCTTCAGCAATGCTCTGGCTCATGAAGCTCCCAGCTCCAAAATGATTCAGTTATCAAGCACATGACACTGTGGCAAACCAAATCCCATTATTAATCCCCTAAAAACACTGGCTAAGGAACTGTCTGATCTAATCTAATAGTTGGCCATTGAAAGAAGACTAAATGGCTCTCTGTCGGGTTTGAATTGTAATTCTGCCCCTTTGTAACAGACAGAGCATAATCTTTGGCAAATATAATGCCCTAAGTTATTAAGGACACGTAAATAACAAAACAAAATTGCACTTAGCTTCAGCAATTCTCTGGCTCATGAAGATCCCAACTCCAAACTGATTCAGTTACCAAGCACATGACACTGTGGCAAATCAAACCCAATTATTAATCCTCGAAAAACACTGGCTAAGGAACTGTCTGATGTCATCTAATAGTTGGCGATTGAAAGAAGACCAAATGGCTCTCTTTCGGGTTTGAATTTCAATTCTGCCCATTTGTAACAGACAGAGCACAATCTTTGGCAAATATAATGCCCTAAGATATTAAAGACAGGTAAATAAAAAAACAAAATTGCACTTAGCTTCAGCAATTCTCTGGCTCATGAAGATCCCAGCTCCAAAATGATTGCATTCTCCAGCACATGAGACTGTGGCAAACCAAATGCAATTATTAATCCCCAAAAACACTGGCTAAGGAACTGTCTGATCTCATCTAATAGTTGGCCCTTGAAAGAAGACTAAATGGCTCTCTGTCAGGTTTCAATTTCAATTCTGCTTCTTTGAACAGTCAGGGCACAATCTTTGGCAAATATAATGCCCAAGTATATTAAGCACTGGTGAATAACAAAACAAAATTGCAGTTAGCTTCAGCAATTCTCTGGCTCATGAAAATCCCTGCTCCAAAATGATTAAGTTACCAAGCACATGACACTGTTGCAAACCAAATCCAATTAGTTCCACCCCCACTAACACTGGCTAAGGAACTGTCTGATCTGATTTAGTAGTTGTTCCTTGAAGGCAGACTAAATGGCTCTCTCTTAGGTTTCAATTTTAATTCTGCCCCTTTGTAACAGACAGAGCACAATTTTTGGCAAATATAATGGCCTAGTATATTAAGCACAGGTGAATATCAAAACAAAATTGCACATAGCTTCAGCAAAGCTCTGGCTCATGAAGATGCCAGCTCCAAAATGATTCGGTTCCCCAGCACCCGAGACTGTGTTAAACCAAATCCAATTATTCATTCCCCAGAAACACTGGCTAAGGAACTGTCTCATCTGATTAAATAGTTGGCCATTGAAAGAAGACTAAATGGCTCTCTGTCGGGTTTGAATTTCAATTCTGCCCCTTTGTAACAGACAGAGCACAATATTCGACAAATATAATGCCCTAAGATATTAAAGACAGGTAAATAAAAAAACAAAATTGCACTTAGCTTCAGCAAAGCTCATGAAGATCCCAGTTCCAAGATGATTGAATTCTCCAGCACATGAGACTGTGGCAAACTAAATCCAGTTAGTCGCACTGCCACAAACACTGGTGAAGGAACTGTCTGATATTATTTAATAGTTGGTCCTTGAAGGCAGACTAAATGGCTCTCTCTTAGATTTCAATTTTAATTCTGCCCCTTTGTTACAGACAGAGCACAATGTTTGGCAAATATAATGCCCTAAGATATTAAGGACAGGTAAATAACAATACAAAATTGCACTTAGCTTCAGCAATGCTCTGGCTCCTGAAGATCCCAACTCCAAAATGAGTCAGTTACCAAGCACATGAGACTGTGGCAAACCAAATCCAATTATTAATCCCCAAAAACACTGGCTAAGGAACTGTGTGATCTGATCTAATAGTTGGCCATTGAAAGAAGACTAAATGGCTCTCTATTGGGTTTGAATTTCAAGTTCTGTCCCTTTGTAAGAGACAGGGTACAATTGTTGGGAAATATAATGTCCTAGTATATTAAGAACTGGTAAATACCAAAACAAAATTGCACTTAGCTTCAGCAAGGCTCTGGCACATGAAGATGCCAGCTGCAAAATGATTCAGTTCTCTAGCACATGAGACTGTGAGAAACCAAATCCAATTATTCCAACCCCACAAACACTGGCTAAGGAACTGTCTGATATCATTTAATAGTTGGTCCTTGAAAGCAGACTACATTGCTCTCTTTCAGGTTTCAATTTGACTTCTCCCCTTTGTAACAGACAGGGCACAATCTTTGGAAAATATAATGCCCTAAGATATTAAGGACAGGTAAATAACAAAACAAAATTGCACTAAGCTTCAGCAAGGCTCTGGCTCATGAAGATCCCAGCTCTAAAATGATTCAGATCCCCAGCGCATGAGACTGTGACAAACCAATTCAAATTATTAATCCCTCAAAAACACTGGCTAAGGAACTGTCTGATCTCATCTAATAGTTGGCTCTTGAAAGCAGACTAATTGGCTCTCTCTCAGGTTTCAATTTCAATTCTGCCCCTTTGTAACAGGTATGAACTGAATATGAATTTAGAAGTGGGACCTAAATGGAGAAAATTCAATTGCTGACTAGGTCTGGGACTCATACCATTGGCTAGCTGCACCACACATTTCCCACAGTGAATTGTCTTGAAAACAAGAATCCTGGTTGAAGCCCATGACCACTGTTTGAGTGCAGTATCCCTTTTATTATTTTTTTTAATGTTTAATTTATTAGTTTTTCGAAACTATTACAAAGTAAGAATCAACTTTGCAAAATGAAATATTAAAGTTTTGAACATACATTCTAATTACACAACTTACAGATAAGAAGCAAACATATTTGTTCAAAAAGTAAACATCATAAAGGCAATTCCAAGAGGATGAAATTTGTAAGTGAGGAAATTTTTTTTTTGAAAAAACATTATAGTAGAATAATTTAGATATTCATGAAAGTTTCAACAATATACTAATTACTTACACCTCCATCTTTAATAGATGAATGTTGAAACAGCAATATTCCTTTTAAATCCTACTCTATTACTTGTATCAGTTTAGATTTCTGATCAGGGATAATCCAGACTTTCTGGTTTAGGGAGGAAATAAAATTGTTTGAGAAGTGGCATATGAATTCAGAAATTATAATCTTTGACCAGGTCTGTGACTTAAATCATTGGCTAGATGAACCATGAATTTTTCAAGTGAATTGTCTTGAAAGCAAGGAGCCTGTTGGACCCCCTTGACTCAATGTGTATGTTTGCATCATCCCTTAAAACCCCCACAATTTTGCTTGTATCAGTTGAGATTTGTGATAAAGATTCATTGATTACTTCTGAACCTGGAATGATTTTATATTGAACGGATGAGTAGGATATGAATTGAAAAATTATATTTGATGGCCACCTCTGTGACTTCAACAATTGCATAACCACCACAAGGCTTTTCTAGAGTGAATTCTTTGTAATGTAAGCAACCTGGTGGAACACCCTGCCCCAATGAGCATGACGGCGTTATTCCTAAAATCCATTACAGTTTTTCTTCTATGAATTGTGTTATGAAATGAGACTATCCTGAGGAGTGGGATATGAATTGAGAAGCTATAATTGTTACTTAGTTTTTAACATGTTCAATGTAAACCGCTATATGAAGCGATAATTACCGTTCCTTGTAAACCGGGGTGATATGTATATTATACAGGAACCTCCGGTATATAAATCCTTTAAATAAATAAATAAATAAATAAATAATCGTAGACCAAATCTGGGACTTAAACTATTGGCTAGTTGCACCAAGGCTTTCCTGCAATGAATTGACTTAAGAGGAAAAGTCTTGGGATGAATGATTTACCTATGGTCTTTATTTGCTATCATTTTATATGTTGCTCTGTAATACAATGTATGTGTTTGCTTTGTTTCCTAAAATCCCAAAACGTTTCCTTGTGTAAGCTGACATTTGGGATCTGAACTCATTTAGAATGCTTGGATGTAACATGATATGAGATTATGCTGAGTAATTATAATCATTAACCAGGTCTCAGACTTAAAACATTGGCTAGCTGCACCCAGACCTTTCCACCATGATTTGTCTTCCTCAACAAGTGGCCTGTGTAGACTTGTCTGCTTTTCATCTTTATCCACTATCATTTTATATTTCACAATGTAACCCAATAAATGTGTTTGCTTTATCCTTAAAACCCCTACATTTTTTCTTGTGTGAGCTGAGATTTGTGATCTCCACTCATCCAAAATAAATGGAACTGATATGAATTGAGATTGGACTGAAGTGTGGGATATGAATTGAGAAACTATAGTAATCCAGCAGGTCTGGGTCTTAAACCATTGGCTAACTGCACCAAAGCTTTTCCACAATGAATTGCCTTCAAATCAAACATCTTAGTGTTACATTGCTACCCAAGAAATGTGTTTGCATTGTCTCTACACAACTTTTCCTTGTGTAAACAGAGATTTCTGATCAGTACTCATTCAGCTCACCTGGATTGGTTATGACTTGAAATTGAACTGAGGATTGGGATATGAATTGAGAAATTATAATCATTGACCAAGTCTGGGAATTAAACCATTGGCTTGCTGCACCAAAATAGTTTTCCCCAGTGAATTGTCTTGAATTCAAGAAGCGTCGGCAGACTTGGTGGAGCTTTGGTTTTTATTTGCTATCATTTTATATGTTACTCTGTGACCCAATAGGTGTGTATGCTTTATCCTTAAAACTCCTTTACTTGTCCTTGAGTGAGTTGAGATTTATGATCTGGACTCAACCAGGAAGCCTGTACCTGGAATGATTTGAGATTATCCTGAGCAGTATAATATGACGTGAAAAATTATAATCATTGACCAGCTCTGGCCCTGGGAAGCCTGTACCTGGAATGATTTGAGATTATCCTGAGCAGTATAATATGACTTGAAACATTATAATCATTGACCAGCTCTGGCCCTGGGAAGCCTGTACCTGGAATGATTTGAGATTATCCTGAGCAGTATAATATGACGTGAAACATTATAATCATTGACCAGCTCTGGCCCTGGGAAGCCTGTACCTGGAATGATTTGAGATTATCCTGAGCAGTATAATATGACGTGAAACATTATAATCATTGACCAGCTCTGGGCCTTGGAAGTCTGTACCTGGAATGATTTGAGATTATCCTGAGCAGTATAATATGACGTGAAACATTATAATCATTGACCAGCTCTGGGCCTTGGAAGCCTGTACCTGGAATGATTTGAGATTATCCTGAGCAGTATAATATGACGTGAAACATTATAATCATTGACCAGCTCTGGCCCTGGGAAGCCTGTACCTGGAATGATTTGAGATTATCCTGAGCAGTATAATATGACGTGAAACATTATAATCATTGACCAGCTCTGGGCCTTGGAAGTCTGTACCTGGAATGATTTGAGATTATCCTGAGCAGTATAATATGACGTGAAACATTATAATCATTGACCAGCTCTGGCCCTTGGAAGTCTGTACCTGGAATGATTTGAGATTATCCTGAGCAGTATAATATGACTTGAAACATTATAATCATTGACCAGCTCTGGCCCTTGGAAGTCTGTACCTGGAATGATTTGAGATTATCCTGAGCAGTATAATATGACTTGAAAAATTATAATCATTGACCAGCTCTGGGCCTTGGAAGCCTGTACCTGGAATGATTTGAGATTATCCTGAGCAGTATAATATGACGTGAAACATTATAATCATTGACCAGCTCTGGCCCTTGGAAGTCTGTACCTGGAATGATTTGAGATTATCCTGAGCAGTATAATATGACTTGAAACATTATAATCATTGACCAGCTCTGGCCCTTGGAAGTCTGTACCTGGAATGATTTGAGATTATCCTGAGCAGTATAATATGACTTGAAAAATTATAATCATTGACCAGCTCTGGGCCTTGGAAGCCTGTACCTGGAATGATTTGAGATTATCCTGAGCAGTATAATATGACGTGAAACATTATAATCATTGACCAGCTCTGGCCCTTGGAAGTCTGTACCTGGAATGATTTGAGATTATCCTGAGCAGTATAATATGACTTGAAACATTATAATCATTGACCAGCTCTGGCCCTTGGAAGTCTGTACCTGGAATGATTTGAGATTATCCTGAGCAGTATAATATGATGTGAAACATTATAATCATTGACCAGCTCTGGCCCTGGGAAGCCTGTACCTGGAATGATTTGAGATTATCCTGAGCAGTATAATATGACTTGAAACATTATAATCATTGACCAGCTCTGGCCCTTGGAAGTCTGTACCTGGAATGATTTGAGATTATCCTGAGCAGTATAATATGACGTGAAACATTATAATCATTGACCAGCTCTGGGACTCAAACCATTTGACGGATGCACCCAAGGCTTTTCCTCGGTGAACGGTCATGAAAGCAAGGAGCCTGGTGGAACCCTGTGGTCTATAAAAAGTGTTTGCTTTTTCCTTAAAATCCCTACACCTTTCCTTATGTAATATGTGTCAGAAAATGTGTTTCTTTGCAGCATGTATAGTGTAGCCAGCTTTATCAAGTTAGCATGGAAGCGTAAGAAGTGCTTTTTTTTGTATTCTCTGTACTTTTACTTCGATAAGGGCTTAAACTGGGATGCCTTCCAACTTCTGACACCTGTGTCCTGGGGGGGGGGGGGGGGGGCTAAAAAGCACAGGAAACTGAACTTTCTTGTGATTAGAAGCACAGACTAGCCCCCCACCTGACTATTCTGTCTATTTAAACCCCTGACAGGGCAGTGCAGGCAGAGGAGCAAGATAACCCCTGACTTTCACTGACCTGGCACCCCAGATGGGACCCCTTTAGAAAGATAGGTAATATCAAGGGAAAAATAAAATAGGAATTTTAATTTCCAATAAAGTGATATTACCTATATTAATACAGAATGCCAGACCTCGATAGGATTAGGGCTATCTAGCCAAGAGACTGTATTCCACAGGTGGGTGGAGACAAACCACATTCTGGAAGGTCGGTCTTTTGTACTACATTTGCAGTTAGACAGTGATTCCTCCCTGCGCTATCACAAAGATATTTGTGTCAATTAGAAGCCCTGACTCAACAAGGGAGACACCAGGGATTTCCTTTCACCCCCCCACCTTCCCCTCCTTTCCTCTATCTAACCCACCCCCCAGGCCTACCTAAATCCCCCCACCTTTATTATTTAAGTTGTGCCTGCTTCTGGGCAGGAGTAGGTTGTGTGCGCTGGCCAAGTGCCGGTGTGCTATCCCTGTGCCTAGCAGGCCTTCTGAGGCCTCTGGCCATGCCCCCACCCTGCCCCAGACTGGCCACGCCCCTCCACTTTTCTCGAGCCCCTGGACATACGTGTGTCGCCGAGCCTATGCAAAATAGGCTCGGTGCATGCAGGAGTGGGTTTTCGGGTTTTCGCGCATAAGATACTGCATAACCCTTTGAAAATCCGCCCCTAAATAATTTCAACCCTAAAGCCACAAAATTTCGTTCCACCCCCGTCTGCCTGTGACTCATGGGGTACATATTATGCCTGGTGCTATAGAGCAATAAATGGTAAACCCTTGATTACTAATCTAGGGGATGTATTACAGAAAATATTACATAAGGATGGGATATCTTCTGCCTACTTAATAGGAATGTTAGTGACTTTAAGAACATAAGAACATAAGAGATTGCCATGCTGGATCAGACCAAGGGTCCATCAAGCCCAGCATCCTGTTTTGAACAGAGGCCAAACCAGGCCACAAGAACCTGGCAATTACCCAAACACTAAGAAGATCCCATGCTACTGATGCAATTAATAGCAGTGGCTATTTCCTAAGTAAACTTGATTAATAGCCGTTAATGGACTTCTCCTCCAAGAACTTATCCAAACCTTTTTTGAACCTAGCTATACTAACTGCACTAACCACATCCTCTGGCAACAAATTCAAGAGCTTTATTGTGCGTTGAGTGAAAAAGAATTTTCTCCGATTAGTCTTAAATGTGCTACTTGCTAACTTCATAGAATGCCCCCTAGTCCTTCTATTATTCGAAAGTGTAAATAACCGAGTCACATCTACTCGTTCAAGACCTCTCAAGATCTTAAAGACCTCTATCATATCCCCCTCAGCCATCTCTTCTTCAAGCTGAACAATCCTAACCTCTTCAGCCTTTCCTCATAGGGGAGCTGTTCCATCCCCTTTATCATTTTGGTTGCCCTTCTCTGTACCTTCTCCATCACAACTATATCGTTTTTGAGATGCGGCGACCAGAATTGTACACAGTATTCAAGGTGCGATCTCACCATGGAGCGGTATAGAGGCATTATGACATTTTCCGTTCTATTAACCATTCCCTTCCTAATAATTCCTAACATTCTGTTTGCTTTTTTGACTGCCGCAGCACACTGAGCCGATGATTTTAAAGTATTATCCACTATGAAGCCCTAGATCTTTTTCCTGGGTGGTAGCTCTTAATATGGAACCTAACATCGTGTAACTACAGCAAGGGTTATTTTTCCCTATATGCAACACCTTGCACTTGTCCACATTAAATTTCATCTGCCATTTGGATGCCCAATCTTCCAGTCTTGTAAGGTCCTCCTGTAATGTATCACAGTCTGCTTGTGATTTAACTACTCTGAATAATTTTGTATCATCCGCAAATTTGATAACCTCACTCGTCACATTCCTTTCCAGATCATTTATATATATATATATATATATATATATATATATATTGAAAAGCACCTGTCCAAGTACAGATCCCTGAGGCACTCCACTGTTTACCCTTTTCCACTGAGAAAATTGACCATTTAATCCTACTCTCTGTTTCCTGTCTTTTAACCAGTTTGTAATCCATGAAAGGACATTGCCTCCTATCCCATGACTATTTAGTTTTTGTAGAAGCCTCTCATGAGGGACTTTGTCAAACACCTTCTGAAAATCCAAATACACTACATCTACCATTCACCTTTATCCACATGTTTATTAAGCCCTTCAAAATAATGAAGCAGATTTGTTAGGCAAGACTTCCCATGGGTAAATCCATGTTGACTGTGTTCCATTAAATCATGTCTTTCTATATGCTCTATGATTTTGATCTTGAGAATAGTTTCCACTATTTTTCCCGGCACTGAAGTCAGGCTCACTGGTCTATAGTTACCCGGATCACCCCTGGAGCCTTTTTTAAATATTGGGGTTACATTGGCCATCCTCCAGTCTTCAAGTACAATGGATGATTTTAATGATAGGTTACAAATTTTAACTAATAGATCAGAAATTTTATTTCTGAGTTCCTTCAGTAGCCTAGGATGCATACCATCTGGTCCAGGTGATTTGCTACTATTTAGTTTGGCCTACTACATCTTCCAGGTTCACAGTGATTTCGTTCAGTTCGACTGACTCATCGCCCCTGAAAACCATCTCCCGAACTGGTATCTCCCCAACATCCTCATTAGTAAACACGAAGCAAAGAATTCATTTAGTCTTTCAGCAATGGCCTTATCTTCCCTAACAGCCCCTTTAACCCCTCGGTCATCTAATGGTCCAACCAACTCCCTCACAGGTTTCTTGCTTTGGATATATTTTTAAAAGTTTTTATTATGAGTTTTTGCCTCTATGGCCAACTTCATTTCAAATTCTCTCTTCACCTTTCTTATCAATGTTTTACACTTAGCTTGACAATGCTTATGTTTTATCCTATTTTCTTCAGATGGATCCTTCTTCCAATTTTTGAAGGATTTCTTTTGGCTAAAATAGCATCTTTCACCTCACCTTTTAACCATGATGGTAATGTTTACCCTTCCTTCCACCTTTCTTAATGCGTGGAATACATATGGACTGTGCCTCTAGGATTGTATTTTTAAACAATGTCCAAGCCTATTGAATACTTTTAACCTTTGCATCTGCACCTTTCAGTTTTTTTCTATTTTCTGCATTTTATCAGTTTCCCTTTTGAAAGTTTACTGTTAGAGCTGCAGATTTACTTATTGTCCCCCTTCCAGTTATTAGCTTAAATTTGATCATGTTATGATCACTGTTGCCAAGTGGCCCCACCATTGTTACCTCTCTCACCAAATCCTGCGTTCCACTAAGAATTAAATCTAAAATAGCTCCCTCTCTTGTTGGTTCCTGAACCAATTGCTCCATGACTCAAAACGTGGCTATTCATGAAAGCCTTTCCTGAACTAAACTGAACCTACTCCATCATTAACTAAGCACTCAGACTTTGCCTTATTCACGGCAACTAATTTCCCTACCTTATAATTAATATTCCTACATCATAAACACAATTCACTAATGCCTTAAGCACATTGACTGGCATTTACGTTCTTTCGATTTAATCCCCTGCTTCTTTTCTATGCTCCAAGTTGTATTACTCCCTTGTTTTATTGTAACTGCATACCTTAGCCTTCTCTTGTTTAATGTTTTATTACTATTATTATTATTATTAAGATAAATATTAGTCTTTACCTTTTTTGTTACCTATCCACTTGTTAATTGTAAACCGACATGATGCGATATCTATTGTGAATGCCGGTATAGAAAAACTTAAAATAAATAAATAAATAAATGAAGCAATCATTTATTACATCCAGGAACTTTATGTCTCTAGCAAGTCCTGATGTTACATTTTCCCAGTCAATATTGGGGAAATTAAAATCTCCCATTATTATTGCACTGCCAAATTGGTTTGCTTCCCTGATTTCTCTTAGCATTTCATCATCTGTCTGACCATTTTGTCCAGGTGGACGGTAGTATACTCCTATCACTATACTCTTACCCAACACACATGGGATTTCTACTCATATAGATTCTACTGAGCATTTACTCTCTTGTATGATCTTTATCCTGTTGGACTCTATACCCTCCCGGACATAAAGTGCCATGCCCCCAACAAGTTGATCCACCCTATCATTGCGATATAATTTGTACCCTGATATAGCACTGTCCCATTGGTTATCCTCCTTCCACAAAGTCTCTGTGATGCCAGTTATGTCAATCTCATCATTTGCTGCTATACACTCTAACTCTCCCATTTTACTTCTTGGACTTCTGGCATTGGCATACAGACATTTCAAAGTGTGTTTTTTATTTGTTTTAACAACCTACTTTTTAGTTGTTTGGGATAATTCTGAAATCATAAGCTTTGGTGATTTTTTACATAAAGGCTTATGGACTATGTTTGCATTTAATGGAACCTCTGTGTTTGGATGCCCTAACTCTCCTGTTTCATTAGTATCCTTCAAGGATACATTTCTCCGAACTATGCACTGCTGAGAGACTGTGGGCTTTCCCCCTTGTTCTAGTTTAAAAGCTGCTCTATCTCCTTTTTGAAAGTTAGTGCCAGCAGCTTGGTTCCACTCTGGTTAAGGTGGAGCCCATCTTTTCGGAAAAGTCTCCCCTTTCCCTAAACATTTCCCCAGTTCCCCACAAAGCTGAATCCGTCTTCCCTGCACCATCGTCTCATCCAGGCATTGAGACTTCGGAGCTCTGCCTGCCTCTGGTGACTTGCGCGTGGAACAGGGAGCATTTCAGAGAATGCTACCCTGGAAGTTCTGCATGTCAGCTTCCTATCTAAAATCCTAAATTTGGCTTCCAGAAACTCTCTCCCACATTTTCCTATGTCATTGGTGCCCACGTGTACCACAACACCCGGCTCCTCCCCAGCACGGTCTATAATCCTATCTAGGTGACACGTGAGGTCCGCCACCTTCGCACCAGGTAGGCAAGTTACCAGGCGATCCTCATATCCACCAGCCACCCTGCAATCTACATTTCTAATAATCGAATCAACAAATATGATGGCTGGCCTAACCCTTCCTTCCTGGGCAGTAGCCCTGGGAGACTTGTCCTCAGTGCGAGAGGACAATACATCACCTGGAGAGCAGGTCCTTGCTACAGGATCACTTCCTGCTACACAAGGGTGATGTTCTCCTACTGGGAGACCTTTCTGATCCAAGGCAGCATTGGTCTGGGAAATCCTGAAAGATATTATGCCTGAAACCTCTGTCCGCATTCATCTTTGTAATAGGCTAAGCACCTTGGCTCCTGCTGAAAGGAACCAATGATTTCCATTCCTGATACAACAGACATACGAGGCAGCAGAAAAACCCTTAATCCTAAGAAAGCCATTCACATCAACGCACCAGGGGCCGGATAAACATCTCAATCTTCAAGAAAAGACTCAAGACCTGGCTATTCACGCAGGCCTTTCCTAACTCCAACATTTCTTAACTCCCATCAATCAACACACTTCGCTTGCAATACCATTAAGAGCCTCCTCTTACAATGTTATTATATGTAATTATCTGATCTGCATTTTCCTTCTTACTCCAAGTTCTATATTTCCCTGTTATATGTAACTGCTTTTTCTGCACTATTGTTCAAGTTGTTAAGTTTATTTTAATTTGCACTCCAGTTTCTTGTGAACCAGCATGATGGGACAATCGTCTTGAATGTTGGTATATAAAAAACTTAAATAAATAAATAAATAAATAAATAAATAAATAAATAAACATAAAGACAGAGGATGAGACAATTAGAGGTCTCAACCTGTGCTTAATCTTCTAGGGCATTATATTTGCCAAAGATTGTGCCCTGTCTCTTACAAAGGGGCAGAATTCAAATTGAAACCTGAGAGAGAGCCATTATGTCTGTTTACAAGGGCCAACTATTAAAGCAGATCAGACTGATCCTTAGCCAGTGTTTTGGGGAATGAACTAATTGGATTTGGTTTGCCACAGTCTCATGTGCTGGGGAACTGAATCATTTTGGAGCTGGGATCTTCATGAGCCAGATCCTTGCTGAAGCTAAGTGCAATTTTTTTTTTTTTTTTTTACCTGTGCTTAATATACAAGGGCAATATATTTGCCAAAGATTGTTCCCTGTTTGTTAAAAAGGGGCAACATTGAAATTTAAACCTGAGAGAGAGCCATTTAGTCTGCTTTCAAGGCCCAACTATTTATTTATTTATTTATTTATTTATTTATTTGCTTTTATATACCGACATTCGATCGAGATATCACATCGGTTTACATATAACTCGGTGAATAGGGCAGGGACTGCCTTATTTTACATTGTAACATTTAACATGGAAACATTCTAGCCTAACATTGTAATAAATAACATGGTAAATTGTCTGGTAACGAAGGAGATGGGAATAAATATTAACAGATTAAAATATGGGATAGAAGCAAAAAACAGTAGCTATTAAGTCAGATCAGACAGTTCCTTAGCCAGTGCTTGTGGTGATGAGACTAATTTGATTTGGTTTGACACTGACTCATGTGCTGGGGACCTGAATCATTTTGGAGCTGGGGTCTTCATGAGCAGGAGCCTTACTGAATCTAAGTTCAATTTTGCTGTTATTTACGTGTGTTTAATATCTTAGGGAATTGAATTTGCCAAAGATTGTGCCCTATCTGTTACAATGGGGCAGAAGTGAAACCTGAGAGAGAGCCATTTAGTCTGCTTTCATGGGACAACTATTAAATCAAATTAGAGAGTTCCTTAGCCAGTGTTTGTGAGGGTGGGAATAATGGGATTTGGTGTGCCACAGCCTAATGTACTGGGGTGCGTGATCATTTTGGAGCTGGGATCTTATTGAGCCAAAGCCTTGCTGAAGCTAAGTGCAATTTTGTTTTGTTATTTACCTGGGCGTAATATTCTAGGGCATTATATTTGCCAAAGATTGTGCCCTGTCTGTTACAAAGGGACAGAACAGAAACCTGAAAAATAGCCATTAGTTCTTCTTCCAAGGGCGAGCTATTAAAGCACGTCAGACAATCTCTTTGCCAGTGTTTGTAGGTTTGGGACTAATTGGATTTGGTTTGCCACAGTCTCATGTGCTGGGGAACTGAATAATTTTGGAGCTGGGTCTTCATGAGCCAGAGCCTTGCTGAAGCTAAGTGCAATTTTGTTTTGTTACTTACCTGTGCTTAATATACTAGGGCAATATATTTGCCAAAGATTGTTCCCTGTCTGATCCAAAGAGGCAGAATTGAAACCTGAGAGAGAGAGCCATTTAGTCTGTTTTCAAGCTCCAACTATTATATCAGATCACAGAGTTCCTTAGCCTGTTTTTCAGGTGGTGGGGATTTTGGTATTTGGTTTGCCACAGTCTAATGTGCTGGGGAACTGAATAATTTTGGAGCTGGGATCTTCATGAGCCAGAGCCTTGCTGAAGCTATGTGCAATTTGGTTTTGATATTTACTTGTGCTTAATACTATTGGCCACTATATTTGCCAAAGATTGTGCCCTGTCTATTACAAAGGGGCAGAACTGAAATATAAAAATGAGCCATTTGGTCTTCATTCAAGGGCCAGCTATTAAAGCAGGGCAGACAATCCCTTCGCCAGTGTTTGTGGGGGTGGGACTAAATGTATTTGATTTTCCGCAGCCTGATGTGTTGGGGAAGTGAATCAGTTTGAAGCTTTGATCTTCATGAGCCAGAGCCTTGTTATTTACATGAGCTTAATATACTAGGGCACTATATTTACCAAAGATTGTGCCCTGTCTGCTACAATGGGTCAGAATTGAAACCTGAGAGAGAGCCATTGTCTGTTTTCAAGGGCCAACTATTAAATCAGATCAGACAGGTCCTTAGCCAGTGTTTGTGAGGATGCGACTAATTGGATTTGGTTTGCCACAGTGTCATGTTCTGGCGAACTGAATTATTTTGGATCTGGGATCTTCATAAGCCAGAGCCTTGCTGAAGCTAAGTGCAATTTTGTTTTGTTATTTACCTGTGCTTAATATACTAGGGCAATATATTTGCCAAAGATTGTTCCCTGTTTCTTAAAAAGGGCAGAATTGAAATTGAAACCTGAGAGAGAGCCATTTAGTCTGCTTTCAAGGCCCAACTATTAGATCATATCAGGCAATTCCTTAGCCAGTGTTTGTGGGGGTGGGACTAATTGTATTTGCATTTCCACAGCCTGATGTGTTGGGGAAGTGAATCATTTTGAAGCTTTGATCTTCATGAGCCAGAGCCTTGTTATTTACCTGTGCTTAATATACTAGGGCATTATATTTACCAAAGATTGTGCACTGTGTGTTACAATGGGTCAGAATTGAAACCTGAGAGAGAGCCATTAAGTCTATTTTCAAGGGCCAACTATAAAAGCAGACCAGACAGGTCCTTAGCCAGTGTTTCTGAGGGAGGGACTAATTGGATTTGGTTTGCCACAGTCTCATGTGCTGGGGAACTGAATAATTTTGGAGCTGGGATCTTCATGAACCAGAGCCTTGCTGCAGCTATGTGCAATTTGGTTTTGATATTTACTTGTGCTTAATACTATAGGCCACTATATTTTCCAAAGATTGTGCCCTGTCTGTTACAAAGGGGCAGAATAGAAACCTAAAAAATAGCCATTTGGTCTTCTTTCAAGGGCCAGCTATTAAAGCAGGTCAAACAATCTCTTCGCCAGTGTTTGTAGGTTTGGGACTAATTGGATTTGGTTTGCCACATTCTCATGTGCTGGGGAACTGAATAATTTTGGAGCTGGGATCTTATTGAGCCACAGCCTTGCTGAAGCTAAGTGCAATTTTGTTTTGATATTTACTTGTGCTTAATACTATAGGCCCCTATATTTGCCAAAGATTGTGCCCTGTCTGTTACAAAGGGGTAGAACTGAAATATAAAAATGACCCATTTGGTCTTCATTCAAGGGCCAGCTATTAAAGCAGGGCAGACAATCCCTTCGCCAGTGTTTGTGGGGGTGGGAATAATTGGATTTGGTTTGTCACAGTCTCTTGTCCTGGGGAACTGAATCATTTTGGAGCTGAGATCTTCATGAGCTAGAGCCTTGCTGAAGCTAAATGCAATTTTTTTTTGTTATTTACCTGTGCTTAATATACTAGGACATTATATTTTCCAAAGATTGAGCCCGGTCTGTTACAAAGGGGCTGAATTCAAATTGAAACCTCAGAGAAAGCCAATTAGTCTGCTTTCAAGGACCAAGTATTAAATTAGATTAGACAGTTGCTTAGCCAGTGTTTGTGGGGAATTACTGATTTTATTTGGTTTGCCACAGTCTCATGTGCTGGGGAACTGAATCATTTTGGAGCTGGGATCTTCATGAACCACAGCCTTGCTGAAGCTAAGTTCAATTTCCCTTTGTTATTTTACCTGTGCTTAATCTAGTAGGGCATTGTATTTGCCAAAGACTATGCCCTCTCTGTTACAAGTGGGCAGAAGTGAAATTGATACCTGAGAGAGAGCCATTAAGTCTGTTTTCAAGGTCCAACTATTAAATCAGATCTCACAGTTCCTTAGCCTGTTTTTCAGGTGGTGGGTCTTTTGGGATTTGGTTTGCCACAGTCTCATGTGCTGGGGAACTGAATAATTTTGGAGCTGGGATCTTCATGAGCCAGATCCTTGTTATTTACATGAGCTTAATATACTAGGGCATTATATTTACCAAAGATTGTGCCCTGTTTGTTACAATGGGTCAGAAATGAAACCTGAGAGAGAGCCATTGTCTGTTTTCAAGGGCCAACTATTAAATCAGATCAGACAGGTCCTTAGCCAGTGTTTGTGAGGATGCGACTAATTGGATTTGGTTTGCCACAGTCTCATGTTCTGGTGAAATGAATTATTTTGGATCTGGGATCTTCATAAGCCAGAGCCTTGCTGAAGCTAAGTGCAATTTTGTTTTGTCATTTACCTGGGCGTAATATACAAGGGCAATATATTTGCCAAAGATTGTTACCTGTTTGTTAAAAAGGGGCAGAATTGAAATTGAAAACTGAGAGAAAGCCATTTAGTCTGCTTTCAAGGCCCAACTATTAGATGAAATCAGACAGTTCCTTAGCCAGTGTTTGTGGGGGTGGGACTAATTGTATTTGCTTTTCCACAGCCTGAAGTGTTGGGGAAGTGAATCATTTTGAAGCTTTGATCTTCATGAGCCAAAGCCTTGTTATTTACCTGTGCTTAATATACTAGGGCATTATATTTACCAAAGATTGTGCCCTGTGTGTTACAATGGGTCAGAATTGAAACCTGAGAGATAGCCATTAAGTCTATTTTCAAGGGCCAACTATAAAAGCAGATCAGACAGGTCCTTAGCCAGTGTTTGTGAGGGAGGGACTAATTGGATTTGGTTTGCCACAGTCTCATGTGCTGGGGAGCTGAATAATTTTGGAGCTGGGATCTTTATGAGCCAGAGCCTTGCTGAAGCTAAGTTCAATTTTGTTTTGTCATTTACCTGGGCGTAATATACAAGGGCAATATATTTGCCAAAGATTGTTACCTGTTTGTTAAAAAGGGTCAGAATTGAAATTGAAACCTGAGAGAGAGCCATTTAGTCTGCTTTCAATGGCCAACTATTAAATCAGATCAGACAGTTCCTTAGCCTGTTTTTCAGGTGGTGGGGCTTTTGGGATTTGGTTTGCCACAGTCTCATGTGCTGGGGAACTGAATAATTTTGGAGCTAGGATCTTTATGAGCCAGAGCCTTGCTGAAGCTAAGTGCAATTTTGTTTTGTTATTTACCTGTGCTTAATATACAAGGGCAATATATTTGCCAAAGATTGTGCCCTGTCTGTTACAAAGGGGCAGAACAGAAACCTAAAAAATAGCCATTTGGTCTTCTTTCAAGGGCCAGCTATTAAAGCAGGTCAAACAATCTCTTCGCCACTGTTTCTAGGTTTGGGACTAATTGGATTTGGTTTGCCACATTCTCATGTGCTGGGGAACTGAATAATTTTGGAGCTGGGATCTTATTGAGCCACAGCGTTGCTGAAGCTAAGTGCAATTTTGTTTTGTTATGTAACTGTGCTTAAAATCCTAGGGCATTATATTTGCCAAAGATTGTGCCCTGTCTGTTTCAAAGGGGCAGAATTGAAACCTGAGAGAGAGCCATTTAGTCTTAATTCAAGGGCCAACTATAAAAGCAGACCAGACAGGTCCTTAGCCAGTGTTTGTGAGGGAGGGACTAATTGGATTTGGTTTGCCACAGTCTCATGTGCTGGGAAACTGAATCATTTTGGAGCCGGTATATTTTTGTTTTCTTATTTACCTGTGCTCAATATACTGGGGAAATATATTTTTGCCAAAGATTGTTCCCTGTTTGATAAAAAAAAGGGCAGAATTGAAAGTGAAACCTGAGAGAGAGCCATTTAGTCTGCTTTCAAGGCTCAACTATTAGATCAGATCAGGCAATTCCTTAGCCAGTGTTTGTGTGGGTGGGACTAATTGGATTTGTTTTTCCAGAGCCTCATGTGTTGGGGAAGTGAATCATTTTGAAGCTTTTATATTCATGAGCCAGAGCCTTGTTATTTACCTGTGCTTAATATACAAGGGCATTAGATTTACCAAAGACTGTGCCCTGTCTGTTACAATGGGTCAGAATTCAAACGTAAGAGAGAGCTTTTAAGTCTGTTTTTAAGGGCCAAGTATTAAATCAGAAAAGACAGATCCTTAGCCAGTGTTTGGGGGGCGGGACTAATTGGAATTGGTTTGCCACTGTGTCATGTGCTGTGGAACTGAATAATTTTGGGGCAGGGTTCTTCATGAGCCAGAGTCTTTGCTGAAGCTAAGTGCAATTTTGTTTTGTTATTTACCTGTGCTTAAAATCCTAGGGCATTATATTTGCCAAAGATTGTGCCCTGTCTGTTTCAAAGGGGCAGAATTGAAACCTGACAGAGAGTCAGTTAGCCTACTTTTAAGGGACAACTATTAAATCAGATCAGACAATCCCTTAGCCAGTGTTTCAAAATATAATGATTTGATTTGCTTTGACTCAGCCTCATGTGCTGGGGATCTGAATCATTTTGGAGCTGGGATCTTCACGAGCCAGCGCCTTGCTGAAGCTAAGTGCAATTTTATTTTGTTATTTACCTGTGCTTAATATACTAGGGCAATATATTTTCCAAAGATTGAGCCCAGTCTGTTACAAAGGGGCTGAATTCAAATTGAAACCTCAGAGAAAGCCATTTAGTCTGCTTTCAAGGACCAAGTATTAAATTAGATTAGACAGTTCCTTAGCCAGTGTTTGTGGGGAATTACTGATTTTATTTGGTTGGCCACAGTCTCATGTGCTGGGGAACTGAATCATTTTGGAGCTTTGATCTTCATGAGCCAGAGGCTTGTTATTTACATGAGCTTAATATACTAGGGCATTATATTTACCAAAGATTGAGCCCTGTCTGTTACATTGGGTCAGAATTGAAATATGAAAATGAGCCATTTGGTCTTCATTCAAGGGCCAGCTATTAATGCAGGATCAGACAGTCCCTTAGCCAGTGTTTGTGAGGGATGGGACTAATTGAATTTCGTTTGCCACAGTCTCATGTGCTGGGGAACTGAATAATTTTGGAGCTGGGATCTTCATGAACCAGAGCCTTGCTGCAGCTATGTGCAATTTGGTTTTGATATTTACTTGTGCTTAATACTATAGGCCCCTATATTTGCCAAAGATTGTGCCCTGTCTGTTACAAAGGGGCAGAACTGAAATATAAAAATGACCCATTTGGTCTTCATTCAAGGGCCAGCTATTAAAGCAGGGCAGACAATCCCTTCGCCAGTGTTTGTGGGGGTGGGAATAATTGGATTTGGTTTGTCACAGTCTCTTGTCCTGGGGAACTGAATAATTTTGGAGCTGGGATCTTATTGAGCCACAGCCTTGCTGAAGCTAAGTGCAATTTTGTTTTGTTATGTAACTGTGCTTAATCTGCTAGGGTATTATATTTGCCAAAGATTGTGCCCTGTCTGTTACAAGTTGGCAGAAGTGAAATTGATACCTGTGAGAGAGCCATTAAGTCTGTTTTCAAGGTCCAACTATTAAATCAGATCACACAGTTCCTTAGCCTGTTTTTCAGGTGGTGGGTCTTTTGGGATTTGGTTTGCCACAGTCTCATGTGCTGGGGAACTGAATAATTTTGGAGCTGGGATCTTCATGAGCCAGATCCTTGTTATTTACATGAGCTTAATATACTAGGGCATTATATTTACCAAAGATTGTGCCCTGTCTGTTACAATGGGTCAGAAATGAAACCTGAGAGAGAGCCATTGTCTGTTTTCAAGGGCCAACTATTGAATAAGATCAGACAGGTCCTTCGCCAGTGTTTGTGGGGGTGGGACTAATTGTATTTGCTTTTCCACAGCCTGATGTGTTGGGGAAGTGAATCATTTTGAAGCTTTGATCTTCATGATCCAGAGCCTTGTTATTTACCTGTGCTTAATATACTAGGGCGTTATATTTACCAAAGATTGTGCCCTGTGTGTTACAATGGATCAGAATTGAAACCTGAGAGAGAGCCATTAAGTCTATTTTCAAGGGCCAACTATAAAAGCAGATCAGACAGGTCCTTAGCCAGTGTTTGTGAGGGAGGGACTAATTGGATTTGGTTTAACACAGTCTCATGTGCTGGGAAACTGAATCATTTTGGAGCCGGTATATTTTTGTTTTCTTATTTACCTGTGCTCAATATACTGGGGAAATATATTTTTGCTAGGGATGTGAATCGTTTTTCAACTATTAAAATTATCGTCCGATAATGTTAATATCGTCTTAAATCGTTATAGAACACGATACAATAGAAATTCTAACGATTTATCGTTAAAAATCGTTAAATCGTGTTAGTGCGCACTAACTCCCCGTTAGTGCGCACTAACTCGATTTAGTGCGCACTAACTGAAAATGATACAAATAAACACTTTCCAGGTCACTGAAGGTCAGTTAGGAATGAATATGTGTTCCTATTGGCTGGCTGCCCTCTTATCTATTGATGTTACCAAGGTTACCACTGAAGTGATGGTTGGGGGGATGGGAAATGGAACTGGAAACTAACGAACACCAACAGAAAATGAAACAAAGTGTTCACACTTCCCAGGTCAGTAAAGGTCACTTAGGAATGAATATGTATGTATTGTGATGGAGTGCAGCGCTGCCGGGGGCAGGAATGGATAAGATACCATAAGGCAGCTAGTAATACTAGAGCCCGCCAGCAGGTGGAGCAGGTGAAGGCGGAAACTACAAATCCCAGGTTCCTAGAACCACCACCTGACCTGTAGGGAGAGCCTGGAGGTGAGCAGGTGTCAGACTTAGACACTAATGAGTCACACAGGTGAGCCTGGGGAGCTAGAGGAAGAGGGCATGCCTAGGTAGCAGCAGTGGCCAGAAAAAGCGAGGTGCCAGGAAGCAAAGGGGGAGAAGGAAATGGAGGTAGGTTCCGGGGGGAGAGGAATCCTCCAGCTGTCTCAGGGGCACAGCCTAGCCTGAAAAGGGAAACAGAGAACCTGTACCCTAAGGGAAGTTAGGGCAGGTGTGTTTGCGGGTGGACGGGAGAGCCAGGGGGCTCAAACAGTGCCTTTGCTCCAGCACCTGTGTTAAGGGGTTAGACTGCTGGAGAGCGGGGGCAGGGTCATTTGTTCAGCTCCTGAGGGGACGGAGCCAATGTAACAGATTCAGCTACTCTCATTTATAAAAATGCTTTGAGGAACCTCTCTCTCTCTCTGTGTTATCTTTGGGGGTTGGGGGACTGCTTCAACCCCACGCCACACAAAGAGAACCCAGAGGCCCAGCAAAACCAGGGCCGGCGGAGACCTGAACCCAGGGAGTCCTGTGAGACTGAGAGACTCCAGGGATATCCAGGACTCGCGAGGGGCCTGAACCGGAGGCAGCGGAGCGGCACCCAGGGCAGCACGGGCGGTGAGCCTTCACAGTATGTATTCCTATTGGCTGGCTGTGCTCTTATCTATTGATGTTACCAAGGTTACCACTGAGGTAATGGTTGGGGGGATGGGAAATGGAACTGGAAACTCATGAACACCAACAGAAAATGAAACAAAGTGTTCACACTTCCCAGATCAGTAAAGGTCACTTAGGAATGAATATGTATGTATGTATTCCTATTGGCTGGCTGTGCTCTTATCTATTGATGTTACCAAGGCTAACACTGAGGTAATGGTTGGGGGGATGTGAAATGGAAACAGTTGGAAGCTTGACAAAAAAAGTAATGTAATGATCAGCACTCACGTGACTAGAACTTGTTTGTTTATTATTTTTGTTAGCAGGCACCTGAAATGCTAGTGCATGTTGAATTTGCCAATCACTGTGCATTTTAGAAAGGTGGTCCTGGCTGGAACTGTACACAGTTCAAATATATGTAAATGATTGTTGGTAAGTGTATTTTTTAAGTAGCCACACTGGCACAAGTATGTTTACTTTTCCTCCTACTTAACTCACTAGCTCAGCTTTGTAAGAAGGGCTTCTCTGCTTGTGTGTTGTTTTTGTTTGGTGTGAGGAGAGCAGAAACATCAGATCTTTATTCAATCTACTACAGTCATCTCTTACAGTGCCCTATCCCTATTAATACCAGGAGTGTTGTGATCTTCCTGCACACAGTGCCCTAACCCTGATACCAGTCTGAGACAGCTCCCTCCCTGCATTACTAGTGAGAGGCTGGCTTCACAGACAGGGGGGAGCTGCCTGACCCTCACTCCTGACTTCCCCCATGTCCCAGCTAGTGAATGGTGTGTGGGTGAGGGAGGGGGAGGAGGATGGTGAAGTCTGAGACAGCTCCCTCCCTGCATTACTAGTGAGAGGCTGGCTTCACAGACAGGGGGGAGCTGCCTGACCCTCACTCCTGACTTCCCCCATGTCCCAGCTAGTGAATGGTGTGTGGGTGAGGGGGGGGGGGGGAGGATGGTGAAGTCTGAGACAGCTCCCTCCCTGCATTACTAGTGAGAGGCTGGCTTCACAGACAGGGGGGAGCTGCCTGACCCTCACTCCTGACTTCCCCCATGTCCCAGCTAGTGAATGGTGTGTGGGTGGGGGGGGGGGGGGGGGGGAGGATGGTGAAGTCTGAGACAGCTCCCTCCCTGCATTACTAGTGAGAGGCTGGCTTCACAGACAGGGGGGAGCTGCCTGACCCTCACTCCTGACTTCCCCCATGTCCCAGCTAGTGAATGGTGTGTGGGTGAGGGGGGGGGGGGGGAGGAGGATGGTGAAGTCTGAGACAGCTCCCTCCCTGCATTACTAGTGAGAGGCTGGCTTCACAGACAGGGGGGAGCTGCCTGACCCTCACTCCTGACTTCCCCCATGTCCCAGCTAGTGAATGGTGTGTGGGTGAGGGGGGGGGGGAGGATGGTAAAGTCTGAGACAGCTCCCTCCCTGCATTACTAGTGAGAGGCTGGCTTCACAGACAGGGGGGAGCTGCCTGACCCTCACTCCTGACTTCCCCCATGTCCCAGCTAGTGAATGGTGTGTGGGTGAGGGGGGGGGGGGGAGGATGGTAAAGTCTGAGACAGCTCCCTCCCTGCATTACTAGTGAGAGGCTGGCTTCACAGACAGGGGGGAGCTGCCTGACCCTCACTCCTGACTTCCCCCATGTCCCAGCTAGTGAATGGTGTGTGGGTGAGGGGGGGGGGAGGATGGTAAAGTCTGAGACAGCTCCCTCCCTGCATTACTAGTGAGAGGCTGGCTTCACAGACAGGGGGGAGCTGCCTGACCCTCACTCCTGACTTCCCCCATGTCCCAGCTAGTGAATGGTGTGTGGGTGAGGGGGGGGGGAGGAGGATGGTGAAGTCTGAGACAGCTCCCTCCGTGCATTACTAGTGAGAGGCTGGCTTCACAGACAGGGGGGAGCTGCCTGACCCTCACTCCTGACTTCCCCCATGTCCCAGCCAGTGAATGGTGTGTGGGTGAGGGGGGGGGGGGAGGAGGATGGTGAAGTCTGAGACAGCTCCCTCCCTGCATTACTAGTGAGAGGCTGGCTTCACAGACAGGGGGGAGCTGCCTGACCCTCACTCCTGACTTCCCCCATGTCCCAGCTAGTGAATGGTATGTGGGTGAGGGGGGGGGGGGAGGATGGTGAAGTCTGAGACAGCTCCCTCCCTGCATTACTAGTGAGAGGCTGGCTTCACAGATGGGGGGAGCTGCCTGACCCTCACTCCTCCCCTCCCCATGTCCCAGCCAGTGAATGGTGTGTGGGTGAGGGGGGGGGAGGATGGTGAAGTCTGAGACAGCTCCCTCCCTGCATTACTAGTGAGAGGCTGGCTTCACAGACAGGGGGGAGCTGCCTGACCCTCACTCCTGACTTCCCCCATGTCCCAGCCAGTGAATGGTGTGTGGGTGAGGGGGGGGGGGAGGATGGTGAAGTCTGAGACAGCTCCCTCCCTGCATTACTAGTGAGAGGCTGGCTTCACAGACAGGGGGGGGCTGCCTGACCCTCACTCCTGACTTCCCCCATGTCCCAGCTAGTGAATGGTGTGTGGGTGAGGGGGGGGGGGGAGGATGGTGAAGTCTGAGACAGCTCCCTCCCTGCATTACTAGTGAGAGGCTGGCTTCACAGACAGGGGGGAGCTGCCTGACCCTCACTCCTGACTTCCCCCATGTCCCAGCTAGTGAATCGTGTGTGGGTGAGGGGGGGGGGGGAGGATGGTGAAGTCTGAGACAGCTCCCTCCCTGCATTACTAGTGAGAGGCTGGCTTCACAGACAGGGGGGAGCTGCCTGACCCTCACTCCTGACTTCCCCCATGTCCCAGCTAGTGAATGGTGTGTGGGTGAGGGGGGGGGGGGAGGATGGTGAAGTCTGAGACAGCTCCCTCCCTGCATTACTAGTGAGAGGCTGGCTTCACAGACAGGGGGGAGCTGCCTGACCCTCACTCCTGACTTCCCCCATGTCCCAGCTAGTGAATGGTGTGTGGGTGAGGGGGGGGGGGGAGGATGGTGAAGTCTGAGACAGCTCCCTCCCTGCATTACTAGTGAGAGGCTGGCTTCACAGACAGGGGGGAGCTGCCTGACCCTCACTCCTGACTTCCCCCATGTCCCAGCTAGTGAATGGTGTGTGGGTGAGGGGGGGGAGGATGGTGAAGTCTGAGACAGCTCCCTCCCTGCATTACTAGTGAGAGGTTGGCTTCACAGACAGGGGGGAGCTGCCTGACCCTCACTCCTGACTTCCCCCATGTCCCAGCTAGTGAATGGTGTGTGGGTGAGGGGGGGGGGGGGGGGAGGATGGTGAAGTCTGAGACAGCTCCCTCCCTGCATTACTAGTGAGAGGCTGGCTTCACAGACAGGGGGGAGCTGCCTGACCCTCACTC